>NC_091977.1:340165448-340465448 GCF_044704955.1 Pristiophorus japonicus | reverse complement strand
GTAGCTAAGCAAGGCTCGGGATAGGCGAGTCTGCAGTGAGCCTTCAGTTACCCTCTTCAAGCCTTGCTTGATGGTTTGCACTGCTCTCTGCCTGACCATTAGACGCTGGTTTAAACGAGGCAGATGTAACATGTTTGATCCCGTTACGGGTCATGAATTCTTTGAACTCAACACTGGTAAACATGGCCCGTTGTCGCTCACCAGGATATCGGGTAAGCCATGTGTGGCAAACATGGCCCGCAGGCTTTCAGTAGTGGCAGCGGACGTGCTAGCCAACATTATCTCACATTCAATCCACTTGGAGTATGCGTCTACAACCACAAGGAACTTTTTATCCAAGAACGGGCCTGCATAGTCGACATGTACCCTAGACCACGGTTTGGACAAGACCATAAACTTAGCAGTGCCTCCCTGGGTACATTGATTAACTGGAAGCATGTATTACATCTGTGAACGCAGGACTCTAAGTCTGCATCGATACCGGGCCACCACACGTAGGATCTGGCTATCGCTTTCATCATTTCGATGCCTGGGTGGGTACTGTGGAGGTCATTGATGAAGGCGTCTCTGCCCTTCTTGGGGACCACTACTCAATTACCCCAGAGAAGGCAGTCTGCCTGTATAGACATTTCATTTTTGCGCCGCTGGAACGGCTTTATCTCTTCCTGCATTTCCACTGGGACACTGGACCAACTCCCGTGAAGCACACAGTTTTTGACTAGAGATTTTGGGCACAGGTTTCGAGACGCGCCTAGAACGGTGCAGTCCCAACCTGGACGCCCGTTTTTCGCGCCACAAAGTGCGCCTAAAAAAAATCTCTGTATTCTCCACCTCCCTGCAGGTCCTCTGGCCCTCGGCGCAGCACAGCACGAGCTGTGGGGGGGCGGAGCCAGGTCCCTGCGCTGAAAACAGTCCCGTGACCTCTGCACATGCGCGCTACAGTGGGCACGCAAGTGCAGTAGCTCCAGGCACCCGAAACTGTGTGGGAGGGGCCCGAAGCATGCAGCCCCTAGCCCAGGCCGAATGGCCTCACTGTGGCTGCGTGAATAAGGCTCCTCCCACGGTCAGCTCCTGCTTCCTCCCGACCTGACTCAACTCCCGCTGCCCCCCTGAACCCGACCCGACTACCGCTCTTTCCCCCCCCCCCCCACCGGACCCGACCCGACTCCCGATTTCCCCCTCCCCCACCCCCCCCCCCCAACTTCCGGATCGGACCCAACACCCGCTCCCACCCCCCCCTCCGCCCCCGGACCCGACCCGACTCCCGCTCCCCCCCTCCCCCGACTGGATCCGACCTGACCTCCCTCTCCCCGACCTGACCTCCCCCTCCCTCCCCCCGACCCGAACCGAACTTCCCTCCCCCCGACCCGAACCGAACCTCCCGACCCGACCCAACCCAACGCCACCTACCTGTAAATCTGATGCTGGGGACAGGCCTGGCCCGTTCAGCCTTCGGTCCCGACGGCAAAACGCTGCCTGAAAGGCCTGCCTGAAGCACTTTCACATAGGTAGGAACATGGTTTATTTAATCTTTTCTTTGCTTATAAATTTTTATTCAGGTTGGATTTATTTGTATAATATTTGTATAAGTATAACTAAGGATTTATTGTAGAATTTACTGACTTCCCCCCCATCCCCCTCCCCCCCTCGTTACCGACGCCTAATTTGTAACCTGCGCCTGATTTTTTAATGTGTAGACAAGGTTTTTTCAAGTGTACCAAAATTTCACTTACTCCATTCTAAGTTAGTTTGGAGTATGTTTTCACTGTGGAAACTTTCAAATCAGGCGTCTTTGGCCGGACACACCCCCCTTTTGAAAAAAAAATTCTGTTCCAAAGTGAAACTGTTCTACCTGACTAGAACTGCAGAAAACTAAATGTGGAGAATTCCGATTTCTAAGATACTCCGTTCTACACCAGTTGCTCCTAAAAATCAGGAGCAAATCATGTGGAAACTTGGGGCCTATAAGGCGTCCTGGCTTGTCCAGTTTTTGATCTGCCAGGTGATTGCTCACTCTCAAATGCTTCCATAACCATGGCTAGATTTCCACCCTCGTTGTGGGCAATGGCAGCCTACTGAAAGCATCAGCGCAGTTTTCTGTGTCTGGCCTGTGGCGGATGGCGTAGTTGTATGCGGACAACATGAGTGCCCATCTCTGGATGCAGGCCAATGATTTGGTATTTATCCCTTTACTCTCGGAAAACAGGGATATAAGTGGCTTATGATCAGTTTCCAATTCGAATTTTAGCCCAAACAGGTATTGATGCATTCTCTTTACTCCATAGACACACACTAACGCTTCTTGTTCAATCATGCTGTAGGCTCTCTCAGCTTTAGATAGACTCCTGGATGCATAAGCAACCGGTTGCAATTTCCCAAAATCATTAGCTTGTTGCAATACACACCCAACGCCATTTGACGATGTATCATATGCTAGTACCAAACGCTTACATAGATCATACAACACAAGCAATTTGTTTGAGCATAACAATTTTCTCGCTTTTACAAAGGCATTTTCTTGGTTTTTGCCCCAAACCCATTCGCCCCCTTTTCATAGTAAGACTTGTAGTGGGTCGAACAGTGTGCTGAGACCCGGTAAGAAGTTACCAAAGTAGTTCAAGAGTCCCAGAAACGACCGCAGCTCCGTCACGTTCTGTGGCCTCGGTGCGTTCTCGATTGCCTCCTTCTTCGTGTTGGTGAGCCTGATGCCATGCGCCACAATCCTCCTTCCCAAGAACTCCACTTCAGGTGCCAGGAAAACACACTTCGAGGGTTTTAACCTGAGCCACACGTGGTTGAGTCAACTAAGAACCTCCTCCAGGTTCTGCAGGTGCTTGACTGTGTTCCGACCTGTGACCAAGATATCGTCCTGGAAGATCACAGTGTGCGGGACCGACTTCAGTAAACTTTCCATGTTTATCTGGAATATCACCGCCGCTGATCGGATTCCAAATGGGCATCTGTTATAAACAAAAAGACCTTTGTGCGTGTTGATGCAGGTGAGGGCCTTCGATGATTCCTCCAGTTCCTGCGTCATGTAGGCTGAAGTCAGATCCAGCTTCGTGAACATCATTCCTCCCGCCAGCATGTCAAAGAGTTGTCGGCCTTTGGGAGTAGGTATTTGTCCTGCAGGGAGAAACGATTGATAGTTACTTTGTGATCGTCACAGATTCTGACTGTGCCGTCTCCCTTGAGGACTAGGACTAGGACAATAGGACTGGCCCACTCGTTGAACTCGATCGGTGAAATGATGCCCTCTCTAGCAGCCAATCCAGCTCGATCTCTATCCTTTCTCTCATCATGTACGGTACTGCTCTCGCCTTGTGATGGATGGGTCACGCTCATGGAATTAGGTGGATCTGCACTTTTGCTCCTTGGAATTTCCCGATGCCTGGTTCGAACAGCGAAGGAAATTTGTTTAAGACCTGGGCGCACAAAGTGTCGTCAGCAGGCGATAGCGCTCGGACGTGGGACCACAGCCCGGTACCACCCAGAGTGGTAGCTTGTGCACCACTCCATTGTAGGAGACCTTTCTGGTAGCACTGCCGATTAATTATTTCGTGTAAGTTCTTAGTTTCATGCAAATTGGAGTTAAGACTGGCCTTGAGGCCTTGTTGCACCAGAACCTTTCGAAAGTCTTTTTGCCCATGATGGACTGGTTCGCGCCCGTGTCCAGCTCCATTGACACCGGGAGTCCATTTAGTTCAACATTCAGCATTATCGGGGGAAAGTTCATGGTGAATGTGTGCACCCCATGTACCTCTGCATCCTCTATCAGAGTTTCTGTTTCCTCGTGATCCTCCGTGGATCTGTCCTCCTCTGCAACATGGTGGTTTTCAGGTTTAGCAGGACTAGCAGCTTACCTGCACACTCATTGGAGGTGTCCCATTTTTCCACAGCCCTTGCAAATGTATCTTTGAATCGGCATGAATGGAAACGATGATCACCCCCGCAGCGCCAACAAGGTGTTAATGGCCTTGCATTCATCACCTTTGGTGGACTCTGAGGCATCTGCGGACGTGTAGCTGCAGGTACGTGTGACCTGCCCTGTCAGCTATGATTCGAAAACAACATCACTTTGTTCACAGTACTTGTAGCAGCACTTGTGTGTTGAGAGATTTGCTTCGTATTGTCACTGATGACAATGAACGCCTGGGCTATCGCTATGGCCTTACTCAAGGTTGGGGTGTCTACAGTCAAAAGTTTGCGAAGAATGGTTTTGTGGCCAATGCTAAGTACGAAAAAGTCTCTGAGCATGTGCTCCAAATGTCCTTCAGATTCGCAATGTTCTGCAAGGCGTCTTAGCTCGGCGACATAACTCGCCACTTCCTGGTCTTCAGACCTTTTGTAGGTGTAGAACCGGTACCTCGCCATCAGAACACTTTCCTTCGGGTTCAAATGCTCTCGGACCAGTGTGCACAATTCGTCGTACGATTTCTACGTGGGTTTCGCTGGAATGAACAGATTCTTCATGAGGCCATACGTTGGTGCCCCACAGACGGTGAGGAGGATCGCCCTTCATTTGGCAGTACTCTCTTCCCCATCTAGCTCGTTGGCCACAAAGTATTGGTCAAGTCGCTCCACAAAAGTTTCCCAATCATCTCCCTCCGAGAATTTCTCCAGGATGCCCACTGTTCTCTGCATCTTTGCGTTCGCTATCTGTATTTCGTTGCCAGTTGTTGTGTAAGGAGAAAGAGTCAGACTGAACACTGAGCTCAAAGTAAATTGTGACCGTAGTCTTTTATTGCAGGTCTCCAGAGTGCCTCTCCAATCTGTGAAGCCTCCTTAAATACCTGTGCTCCCAAGGGATTATGGGATCCCTTCGGACTCCAAGGGATGAGCCCTCTGGTGGCTGTACAGAGTAAATGCAAGTCCACATATATAACTCATACCCTATGCAACTACAAAGTCTTACTCTTACTTTTTCTGCTACACTTGTACGTAGTGGAATCTATGTAGCTTCAGCAGAGGTAGAGGCAGACTGCTCAGATCCCTGCTCTGACTGCTGAGATGCTCTTGGCCGATGTCGTCTGTGTTTTGGAGCCCATGAGGGCCCAGCCAAACACTGCTCCACCTGCATTTGTGCAGGGGTAGGATATGGCCATTGAAACACAAGGCAACATGGTGGGTACTGCCTGAGGAGTGGTGGTACTTCACTGCTTCCACTGTGCTGGGGAACAATTTACTGCAGATCAGTGCAGCCATGTAAGGCCAAGGCTAAAGTATCTGTCAATTTATTTAAGGTGGCAGACATATTGGCATCCAGAGACTGCGCGGTAGTGTTCAAGGCATGCAAAGACTCATTTGATTGGAGCCGTTGATGGCGCTGACCACACTCTCCATGGAAGAATACATCATCTCAGTTCGCTGCGACATCACCCCCCCTCATGCTTGAGGTGGACTCCTCCAATCTCTCTGATCGAGAACACTGACGTTGGTGCGTCTGTCCTCCCAGGGGATTTGCAGGATCCTGCGGAGGCATCGTTGATGGTATTACTCCAGCGATTTGAGGTGCTACTGTATATGGTCCCCGTCTCTGAGCCTTACAGGAGGGTGGGTATCACTACAGCCCTGTAGATCATGAGCTTGGTGGCAGATCTGAGAGCCTAATCTTCGAACACTCTCTTCCTCAGGTGGCCGAAGGCTGCGCTAGCGCACTGGAGGCGGTGTTGAACCTCGTCGTTGATGTCTGCCCTTGCTGATAATAGACTCCCGAGATATGGAAAGTGGTCCACATTGTCCAGGCCACGCCGTGGATCTTGATGACTGGGGGGCAGTGCTGTGTGGTGGGGTCAGGTTGGTGGAGGACCTTTGTCTTAAGGATGTTTAGTGTAAGGCCTATGCTTTCGTACGCCTCGGTGAAGATGTTGCTGATGACTTGGAGTTCAGTCTCTGAATGTGCGCAGACGCAAGCATCGTCCACGTACTGTAGTGCGACAACAGAGGATGGGACAGTTTTGTAGTATGGATGTAGTCCTGTATTGCAGCTTCCCCAGGTTGGCACCTCATTTTCAGGTACGCCTGCTGCTGCTCCTGGCATGCTCTTCTACACTCCTCATTAAACAAAGGTTGGTCCCCTGGCTTGATGGTAATGGTAGTGAGGGATATGCCAGATCATGAGGTTGCAGATTGTGGTGAAATACAATTCTGCTGCTGCTGATGCCCCACAGCACCTAATGGATGCCCAGTTTTAAGCTGCTAAATCTGTTCTGAATCTATCCCATTTAGCACACTGGTAGTGCCACACAACAAGATGGAGGGTATCCTCAGTGTGAAGATGGGACTTCGTCTCTACAATGACTGTGCGGTGATCACTGCTAAGAATGCTGTCATGTACAGATGCATCTACGACAGGTAGATTGGTGCGGACGAGGTCAAGTAGATTTTTTGCTCGTGTTGGTTCTCTCACCACCTGTTGCAGGCCCAATTTGGCAGCAATGTCCTGAGGTTTGGCCCCTCAGCGGCCTGCTGAAGGATGAAGTAAGAGGCAGGGACAGGCCACACAAGCAATCAAACAAGAGATGCAACCCACAGTGGGGTTTTCCCCAGACACAGCTATCAGGAGATGGGGTCCACCCCAGTCTCCAAAGCCTTTCATACCAGATCAAAGGCCAACCACTTCTAGTTAACCAGCCCTCAGCTGGTACTTCGACATGGCACCAGGATAAAAAGAAAGAAAGAAAGAACTTGCAGCCAATTTGTGCATAGAAAGGTCCCACAAACAGCAATTCGATAATGATAAGATAATCTTTTTTTAGTGGTGTTGGTTGAGGGATAAATATTGGTCAGATCACCAGGGAGAACTCCCCTGCTCTTCTCTGAATAGTGCCTTGTGATCTTTTATGCCCATCTGAGCGGGCTAATGGGGCCTCGGTTTAACGTCTCATAGAAACATAGAAACATAGAAAATAAGTGCAGGAGTAGGCCATTCGGCCCTCCGAGCCTGCACCACCATTCAATAAGATCATGGCTGATTATTCACCTCAGTACCCCTTTCCTGCTTTCTCTCCATACCCCTTGATCCCTTTAGCCATAAGGGCCATATCTAACTCCCTCTTGAATATATCTAACGAACTGGCATCAACAACTCTCTGCGGTAGAGAATTCCACAGGTTCACCACTCTCTGGGTGAAGAAGTTTCTCCTCATCTCGGTCCTAAATGGCTTACCCCTTATCCTTAGACTGTGACCCCTGGTTCTGGACTTCCCCAACATCGGGAACATTCTTCCTGCATCTAACCTGTCCAATCCCGTCAGAATTTTATACGTTTCTATGAGATCCAGTCTCGTTCTTCTAAACTCCAGTGAATACAGGCCCAGTCGATCCACTCTTTCTTCATATGTCAATCCTGCCATCCCGGCAATCAGTCTGGTTTGAAAGACAGCACCTCAGCATTCCCTCAGTACTGCATTGTGTCAAACGTGTCAGTTTAGATTATGTACTCAAGTTTCTAGAGTTTGACTTGATCCTCAACCTCTGACTCAGATGTTAGAGTGCTACCACTGAACCAAGGCTTAGAAAAGCATATTAAAGAAGCTAAGGGGACACACAGTAAAAAGAAATCGGTTTAATTAAATATAATGCTGCACTTTGATTTGGCTTTGTTCAAAGTGTTCCTGACCTCTCGTGTAGTACAAGCATGCGAAGAACTTGCATGTGAAATATGCCACTGAGAATTTTTACCCTGACAGAGACATCACAAGTACATGGGCAAGCAAGACATTTGAAAAGCATAGGTCAGGAATTTCCAAGGAAATTCCCGGTTATTAATTTCAGAAAGCTTCCCCAAATTCTGGAATCTTCAGTCATGGGTTCCCCCGAAGTCAGATTTTCAGAATGCAGGCTGCCAACTGAGAGCCTCAGCCAGCAGCAGCACACAGCAGACAATGGCAGCTGTGCTCCCCACGATTCTTAGTCCATTTAAATGAACAAATGGAAAATTGTCGGGGGCACGTCCACAATTTCCCAATATTGAGACCTGGCAGGAAAGGATCCATGCCAGCAACATAAACTCAGAAAATTGATCGTGTGTCCAAAAAAGCCGAAATTTAAAAGTTGTTTTCCCCATTTTAACCATTTCAATGCAGCACTTCTGGTGAAATCGCGAACCTACAGCCCCTGTAATCAGGTGTTGAGCATCCGCGATTCCCTGTGAGTGGGAAGTATCCAATCAAGGAATCCGTTCTTTTGTTATACTTCATGGGGTAAAAATGCTACAACAAGGCTTCGTGTAGCACAAAGCTGTTGACATAGAGAGCTGCACCTGCCTTTGCTCAGTGTGCGTCATAGTCATTCAACACATTTGGTGTGAAGAGGGAGCAGCACTTGGATTGCATCTAAACTGTCGGTGCAAAGTGACGTCTGAATTCCATCTTCCATGTTCCCACCCATTTAAAATTCAGCATCTAAGGCCTGAATTTTAATCTGGAACCAGGGGGCTCGGAAGCGGTCAGGTTTACCGCAGACCCTGCCAAATTTAACGGCGGGCTGATTTGCATCGGAAACTTCAGTTTCCCACCCACAGCCAGTCAGATTGAGAGGATGGCTGGCTGCAGGCGGGTAGGCCTGTGGCACTAGGCCACAGAGAGAAAGGAGGGAGGGATCGCATGGAGGTTGGGGGGGAGCGGAGGAGAACTGGGAGGACCAGAGGAGCAGGGGGTGGGTGTCGGGACTGGAGGGCCAAAGGTGAGAGGTGGAGGGCTGGGTGGGGGTTCATCGGGATCGATCAGAGGGGCAAGGACAGGGGAGCATTGGGACCAATATAAGCTGGAGTGGCTGATTGAAGAGGTGGGGAAGGGGGGGCGGTGCCGGGTGAGCATCAGCGGGCCGGAGGAGCAAGAGGGTGGTTCTAGGCGAGCATCGGAGAAACAGGAGGGCGGCTGATCATCGGGGGGGCGGAGGATCATGGCGGGGTGGAGGCCTGGGGTGGTTATCAGAGGCCTCGTGGCGGGGTGTCTCATCCAGCAGGTAAGTGTAACGGCACTTCCGTCCTGCATCAAGCAATCCTCACCTTACTTTAGGCTGGAGGGTTTCACAAGGTCAGCGAAATCCGACCAGCTACAGTTAAATTTAAAATGGAGGTTAAATCTGAGGCATGCCAGCCTCATTATAATATTTAAATGGAAGACCCACCTCCTGGGAATGGGTTGGCTGCAATATTCCCTGTAATTTTGTTTGGCACCGTGCAAGGGCTGCTCAGGCCATACAAAATACCGCGCATGTGCGGTTTTTGCATTGAAAGCCGGCTGCGCGGTGTCCCTGGAGTGCTGCACAGCCGCACAGCTTACAGGGAACATTAGTTAGTTGCTTGCCTCCCGTCCTGCCTCCGTTAAAACCGGAAGCAGGCAGGTTGGGGTCGGGATTCAAACTTTTAACACTAACTTCCCACACAACCCCAACCCAACTGTTTCTTTGGGTTAAAATTCCACCCCCAAGTGTCTTGCAATGGTATAGTGCACTCACTGTTGCTATGCAAACCAAACAAAAACTCTCAAATTAAGCGCAGTAAAGTGTCACACTTGAAGGAAACATCTGACAAGAATTTTAGACTGATTTTATTCTGAAGCACTTTAGCAAAGTGAGATAAGTTACTGTGCAGTTCAGTTAATACAATGGCCCAGAATATGCTGTCAGAATAACGTTGAGGCTAATAGTACATTAACTTCAGGCGACAGGCAGATGCGTGGCTAAACACAGATATCCAACAGTTACTGCCCAGGGTGTGCTGTTCTGCGAAAATGGCATTTCGCTGGCAGGCTCACCATTAAAATGCATTAATTGGTGTGAAATTGCTGTATTTGCATGGTAGATACGAACTAAACTCACCACAGAAATTTAAGTCTGGTCTATTTCAGTCTAAGTACCCTTTTAATGACATAATAACTTAATTATTAGAAAACAACTTCTCTGGCATTGAAAATTAATTATTACAAGTAAGGAGTCTCATTCCTTCAGGTTTTAATTGTTGTTGGAGATTTAAAAAATGTAAAATTTTACATTTCCTTTCTGTCTCTATTTTTCACTCTCCCTTAATCCAATCTTTCTTTCTGCCTATTTCGCTCTCTCTACCCGTTTTGACATTGAATTCACCCACTCTCATTTATATTTCCTTCTTAGTCCTTGTGCTGTTGGTTTCACAATGCTTCAATCTGATTGATTAGGGAGATACACAGTTGCTTGTCCTGTTCACTCAGGTCCCAGATGCCCTGTTTCCTTCGCTGCAATGTTATCAACTCGTACTTTCAGCAACTTGCCACCCAAAAATTAAAAAACCTAACTGTGCAAGGGCAAGTTTGACTAAGGGAAGATGCTGTTAGATGCCCTGCTGGAGCAAATGATGACCCAATTAATCTTCAATTCCCCTTTGATATCCTGATCTTAGCCCTTTTCGCCTGATTGAAAGACTTGCATTTATATAGTGCCTTTCATGACCTCAGGACATCCTAAAGTGCTTTACAGCCAATGAAGTACTTTTTTTTTGTAAGTGTTGTCACTTCAATGTAATGTAGGAAACACAGCAGCCAATTTGCACACAGCAAGGTCCCACAAACAACAATGAGATAATGACCAGATAGTGATATTGTTTAAGAGATAAATATTGGCCATGACACTGGGGAGAACTCCCCTGCTCTTCTTCAAATAGTGCAACGGGATCTTTTATGCCCACCTGATGGGGCATTAGTTTAATCTCCAACAGTGCAACATTCCCTCAGTACTGAAATATCAGCTCACATTTGTGTAATTGGACTTGAGCCCATGACCCTCTGACTCAGAGGCAAGAGTGCTATCACTGAGCCAAGAGGGCTTGTTGGATGAGCGATTGCGAATTGAAAATGCACAATATTGTTTGGATAAGGTGAGTATTGAGTGAAGTGTTGAAATCATGGCAAAGTGGGTAGGACAATGTGCAATGAAAGATATGAAAATAGAGACAAAATGAAGGGGTCTAAATCAGACAGGATGGAATCTGATGGCTGAAGTCACTTTGTTTCTTGTGGCTTTATTTACTTCCATTTCTCTTTTTTTGTAGCTGAAAGGGCCAGAAAACAAGGACACATTGCAGCAGTTCAATTATGTCGCCTTGTACAGATTCATACCACAAGAGAATGACGATCTGGAAATGCAGTAAGTAATAACTGCTTGAAAGCAATTTTATTGTTAATCTCCTGACCTCAGACTTATCTACTAAAATGTTTTTGTAATTTTCAGCCTCTAGGAAAATAATTAAAGCACCAGCATGTGTCCGGTTTAATCCGATTTAATCTATATAAGAAACTTTACGCTATCAAACCATTCATGTCTGAGTTCAACAATAGTACATTAATCTGCTGCACTGAATTATTCAGAGCACTCCCAGCTAGATGCTGCCTGCCTATTCAGATCCTGAAGCCAGTCTCTCTGCTTTGTGTAACTGTAAGAAATAATTATAATTGTCCAGAACATGCTGACCCCACACGAGTTATTACCTTTGCTTTTTAAAGTGCTAGAACATACATTCTTTCACAATCTTATTTCCTTTCTTTGCTAAAACATAACCTTTCACAGTCTTACTTCCTTGGTCCATCATGGAGAATGGGATGTCAGAGTGGAAGTCTGCAACTGAAGAACTAACAGTAGCACAGCACAATATGCTTAATGGCCTCCCTCTGTGCTGTAATTTCCATGATTCAATGACTTACGGAAGCAAAAGTAACATGCGATGAGAGGTGTTTAATTTGACCTTAGAAAGAAGGAATGAAGAAGGAACAAGAGAGCTTTACATCTTTTCCTCTCTGTATTTGTTGCACTGCCATGTTGCTTTGCTTTTTCTATGTGAGACTCAGCCGGATGAGCTGACAGCGAGTTCTGTGCTGTGTTGGTGAAGCAGATGGTGTAATAATGAAGGTATTCATTTGAATTAGCTCTACATATATAGATATAGACACGCAAAAAAGCAAAGCTATGAGCCACATTTATCTTTCAGGAGACATTAATAGCAGAAATGATGGGTCGATTTTATGCACACACGCTCATAGAAGGGAGCCACACCCCATAGGAGCACAAATCAAGAAATTGTCATGATTTTCCTTTCATGGAGGCTCACCATTGTAAAATCAGCCCCATTATGTCCATCAGTATCTAAAAGGAGCAAAGACAGATTCATGTCCCAGAGCTTTCATTAAAACTGGATGACTATCTGGAGAAATTTTTGACCTGTGTAATTTCCAGCACATTTATTTTGATTTTTTGCAGTTTTCCCTTACTCTCTTTACTCTGCATGGTACAGGAACTGATCAGGGGCTATCTTTAACTAAACTTAAATCCATATAAGGACTGCATAGTGGTGCAAATACGTTGGAGTTCTATTATGTCTGTAATGTACTTATGAATGACGGCACGAGGCAATGTGTTGTACTCAAACTGTAGTGACCTTGGTCCTTTATTCCAAACTCCAGAGTGAGGCAGCCACATGGTGGCTCCCCTTTTATGCAGCCCCTGCCACCAGGGCAGGAAACCCGGTCTCCACCAGTTGCACCCCCTAGTGGTGCCAGCATGTATATACACAGTGTAAAGCTTATTGATAGTACATCAGGTCCATCTTATGCAACTATACAGTGACTACACAGAGAGTATATCTATAGTCTGCATATATAACAAGTTCCATCTTTGCAAGTACCATTTTTTATGGAGGGTACACAATGATGATACGTTGGCCTTTTGATGGCAAACCTCAGGGTAATCTGGTGACCCTAGTGGAAGATTAGATCCATCAAGTACAAACCTTTTCCCATTCTACACAGCCCTCCTTTACAATGGGCATTCATAGAATCATAGAAATTTACAGCACGGAAGGAGGCCATTTCGGCCCATCGTGTTCGCGCTGGCTGATAAGAGCTATTCAGCTGAATCCCACTTTCCAGCTCTTGGTCCATAGCCCTGAAGGTTACGGCACTTTAAGTGCACATCCAAGTATTTTTTAAATGTGGTGAGGCTTTTTGCCTCTACCACCCTTTCAGGCAGTGAGTTCCAGAGCCCCACTACCCTCTGGGTAAAGAAATTTCCCTTTATATCTCCTCTATACCTCCCCCCAATTACTTTAAATCTATGTCCCCTGATTGTTGACCCCTCTGCTAAGGGAATCTGGTCCTTCCTATCCACTCTATACAGGCCCCTCATAATTTTATACACCTCAATCAGGTCTCCTCTCAGCCTCCTCTGTTCCAAAGAAAACAGACCCAGCATCTCCAATCTTTCCTCATAGCCAAGATTCTCCAGTCCAGGCAACATTCCTGTAAATCTCCTCTGCACCCTTTCCAGTGTAATCACATCTTTCCTGTGACGTGGTGACCAGAACTGCACACAGTACTCCAGCTGTGACCTAACCCGTGTTTTATACAGTTCAAGCATAACCTCCTTGCTCTTGTATTCCATATGTCTTCTTAACCACCTTCTCTAACTGGCCTGCTACATTCAGGGATCTGTGGACCTGCACTCCAAGATCCCTTTGCTCCTCTACACTTTTCAGTGTTTTATTGAGCGGCTGGGTTGTTTCTCGGGTGCATCATCCGCATTATGGTCAGAAGGCCGTGTCTGCAATTCAAATTTTGCCTTGATGAACCTTGTATACAATTGACACACAGGGTCCTAATGGAGTAGGCATATCCCACCAGCATTGCCAAGCCCATTGAGTGTGAAATAGACGTCTCTCCTAGCACCCAAGTGTCTTTGGATCTCAGGTGGTGTGGGTCGGAATATCAACCCCATGGAGTGGTAGGTTGTGTGTTCATATCTGCGATTCCCGATATCAAATTATGTCGGCCATGCTGTGCTAGGCTGACAAATCAAACTGAGGCCAGGCAATTTTCCACAGAGCAGGAGGGGAAATCAGAGGGAATGTCGAAGGGGCAGCTTTTACAGTAGTGCAGAAAAATTGCACTGATGGCTGTGTATGGTGGGGCTGGCTGGCAGCTTGGCCTGTCTGCGGCTGCAAAATACGGTGTTGGTCTCTGTGTCCACAGTCGGGCACTTTGCCTCCAGTAACCGGGGAGCACTGCCTTCTGAAGTGGTACTCCGTGTCACCAGGGGAACGAGCACTATCGCATTTATATTACTGTGTCAACCAACCCTCCTTCCCCCTACCCGCTTCCTAGCCCTCTAAAATTAGGGCTAACTTTTTGGAGCAAAACAGCAACATGAATGCAGTAATAAAGTGAAGCTGACCTAAGAGCAAAGTGACAGTCTATTCATTTGACTGGGAGTGATGCAAGTCATGGGGAGTGAAACAAAATAGGGATGGAAGAAAATTTTTTTTTAAAGTACCATTAAAAGGAATAAAAATAAAACTCTCCCAACTGAATTTGAATATCTAAATCAAAATGGACTGGAGCAGAAATTACAGAAGAATTAAACCTTCAGTATAATTCACCACACGGACTGCAGTGGTTCAAGAAGGTGGTTCACCTCCATCTTCTCAAAGGCAATTAGGGATGGGCAATAATTGCCAGCAATGCCCACATTCCAAGAATGAATGTCTTAGATAAACACTGCCGAGTCCAAGTAGGAAGGTGTCAGGCCATGGAGGGATTTCAATATGTGAATGAGTATTTTAAAATCAGGGTGTTGGTGGACAATGTTCCCCCCCAATCTTTATTTGGGTGCACAGTCCCTTTAACGGGCTGCGCAACCCATTAAAAATTTTGCGCATGCACGATCTCTCCCATTCAAAAGCAGGTAAGCCGCATGCGTGGGACCTCCCGACGGCTATGCAGCAGAGTTTTGGATGAGCTCAAGCTCATTGAGGTTGGAAGATGGAAGCTTCCCAGGAGGACATTGGAGTAGTCGAGTCGGAATAGTTGGCGATGAAGGAGAAGAGAGAATGTGGTGCTGGTATAAAGTGGGTGGGGGGTGGAAGAACGTGATCTAGGCCAAACAAGGTGGGAGAACATGATCTACCTTCCCATCTGGATCACGTCCTTGATCTCATTCCCCTCCCCCACCCCCACTCCTTTACACCTGGATCACTCTTCTTGCCATGCTCCCACCCCAACAAGTTCCTGAGTTTTCTCCCAGAGTTCCTGACCTTCCACGCCCCCCTGAGCAGTGGAAAAGTTTCTCTCGATCTACCCTATCAATTCCTTTCAAAACCCTAATAAACTTTTATATTCCAGGGAATAAGAGCCTAGTTTATGTATTCTCTCCTCATAATCTAACCCTTTGAACCTTGATAACATTCTGGTGAATCTGGGCTGCACTCCTTCAATGCCAATATATCCTTTCTAAGATGCAGTGCCCAGAACTGTACACCGTACTCCAGATGTGGTTTAACCAGGGCTTTTTATAGCTGTAGCAAAACTTCCCTTTAATATTCTAGCCCTCTAGTTAAAATGGTTAACATTCCATTAGCATTTTGGATTATATTTTTGTACCTGATGACTACATTTTAGTGATCGGTGTATATGGACCCCCTAAATCTCTTTGGACATCTACTGTTCCTAGCTTTTCATCATTTAAATAATACTCCGATCTATCCTTTTTTGGTCCAAAATGGATGGCCTCACACTTACTTGCGTTGAATTCCGTCTACCACGGTTTCGCCCATTCAGTTAATTGGTCAATGTCTCTGTCATTTTATGCTCCCAACTACACTACTTACTATACTACCAATCTTTGTGTCATTGGCAAACTTGAATATATGGCTCTCTATTGTGTTATTTAAATAAGTAATAAATATATAGTTGAGGCCCCAGCTCAGATCCTTGTGAGACACAACTAATGAGCAAAAGAATGACTTGCATTTATATAGCGCCTTTCACGACCACTGGATTCCCAAAGCATTTTACAGCCAAAGAGGTACTTTTTGAAGTAATCAATCTCCCAACCAGGTCAATCATTTGCCTTCAATTCTATGACCTTTAATTTTTGCGAACTGTCTCTTATGAAGAACTTTATTGAATGCCTTCTGGAAGTCCATATAAACTACATCCATAGGCATTTCCTTGTCCACTACTTGAAGTAATTCCTCAAAAAGTTCATTTAGATTCATTAGACATGACCTACTTTTACAAATCCATGTTGGCTTTCTCTAATCCACTCAAATTTATCTAAGTACTCAGTCACTCTGTCCTTAAATATAGGTTCGAATAACTTCCCACAACAGATGTTAGACTAGCAGGTCTGTAATTTCCTGGTATCTCTCGCTCTCGCCCTTCTTAAGTAATAGAATTACATTTGCAATTTTGCAATCTTAAGAGACAATTTCTGAAGTGAGAGAGCTTTGGAAGATTATAGCTAAAACGTCTGCCGTTACCTAACCTACTTTATTTAAAACCATGAGGTGGAAACCATCATATCCTGGGGATTTGTCGGTCTTTAGTGCCATTGTTTTTTCTAATACTATTTTCTTGCTTGTGTTAACTTTTGTGAATTCCAATCCTTCAGTCATTATTAATTTCCCTGAAATGTCAGGAATATTATCCTCTTCTACTGTGAAGAATGACACAAAGTAATTATTCAGCAAGTCTGCTGTTTCCTTATTTTGATTTGCAATATTACCCATCTTTTTAAAGGGACCACAGCCCCCTTGACTTTCCTCTTCCTTCTAATATAATTGTAAAAACTTTTTCTGTTCATCTTGATATCCCTTGGAAGTTTCTTTATGTATTCCTTTTTGCAGCTCTTACTATCTTGTTTGTCTTCCTTTACTGTTCTTTATATCTCTTCCAGCCCCCTGGATTTAACCTACTCCTTGCACTTTTATATCCTTTTTTCTTTAGTTTTATGCTATCTCTCACCTCTTTTGTTAACCTGTTTTATTTGCTAAGTAGAGCTCTTTCCCCATAGGGGTGTAAGTTGGTCCTGTATTAAACTAAATTCTTTTTTGAACACCTCCCACTGTTCACCTGTAGTTTTACCGATAAGTTTGACCAGTTTGTTGTCGTCAGTCTCTGTCTCATCCCATTACAGCCTTACCAAAATCAAGAAATTTAGTAACCGTGTTAAGATTCTCCTTTTCAAATCTATCATTAAATTCAATCACATTATGATTACTGTTAAATAAATGTTCCCTTACTGTAAGATTACTAACTAAGTCTGGCTCATTACCCATTACTAAATCGAGTATGGCCTGCCCTCTTGTTGGTTCTAAGAACATAAGAAATAGGAGCAGGAGTAGGCTATATGGCCCCTCAAGCCTGCTCCGCCATTTAATACGATCATGGCTGATCCGATCATGGACTCAGGTCCACTTCCCTGCCCGCTCACCATAAACCGTTATTCCCTTATCGGTTAAGAAACTGTCTATTTTTGTCTTAAATTTATTCAATGTCCCAGCCCCCACAGCTCTCTCAGGCAGCGCATTCCACAGATTCACAACCCTCAGAGAAGAAATTTCTCATCTCAGTTTTAAATGGGCGGCCCCTTATTTTAAGATTATGCCCTCTAGTTCTAGTCTCCCCTATCAGTGGAAACATCTTCTCTGCATCCGCCTTGTCAAGCCCCCTCATAATCTTATACTTTTCGATAAGATCACTTCTCATTCTTCTGAATTCCAAAGAGTACAGGCCCAACCTACTCAACCTTTCCTCATAAGTTAACCCCCTCATCTGTGGAATCAACCTTGTAAACCTTCTCTGAACTGCCTTCAAAGCAAGTATATCCTTTCGTAAATATGCAAATCAAAATTGCACGCAGTATTCCAGGTGTGGCCTCACCAATACCCTGTACAACTATAGCAAGACTTCCCTGCTTTTATACTCCAACCCCTTTGCAATAAAGGCCAAGATTCCATTGGCCTTCCTGATCACTTGCTGTACCTGCATACTAACCTTTTGTGTTTCATGCACAAGTACCCCCAGATCCCGCTGTACAGCAGCACTTTGCAATCTTTCTCCATTTAAATAATAACTTGCTCTTTGATTTTTTTCTGCCAAAGTGCATGTCCTCACACTTTCCAACATTATACATCATCTGCCAAATTTTTGCCCACTCACTTAGCCTGTCTATGTCCTTTTTCAGATTTTGTGCCCTCCTCACACAATGCTTTTCCTCCCATCTTTGTATCATCGGCAAACTTGGCTACGTTACACTCAGCAGAGGAGGACAAAGGGTTTGATTAGGGCAGGGAAAATGGAGTATGAGAAGAAGCTTGCAGGGAACATTAAGACGGATTGCAAAAGTTTCTATAGATATGTAAAGAGAAAAAGGTTAGTAAAGACAAACGTAGGTCCCCTGCAGTCAGAATCAGGGGAAGTCATAACGGGGAACAAAGAAATGGCGGACCAATTGAACAAGTACTTTGGTTCGGTATTCACGAAGGAGGACACGAACAACCTTCCGTTTATAAAAGGGGTCGGGGGGTCTAGTAAGGAGGAGGAACTGAGGGAAATCCTTATTAGCCGGGAAATTGTGTTGGGGAAATTGATGGGATTGAAGGCCAATAAATCCCCAGGGCCTGATGACTGCATCCCAGAGTACTTAAGGAGGTGGCCTTGGAAATAGTGGATGCGTTGACAGTCATTTTCCAACATTCCATTGACTCTGGATCAGTTCCTATAGAGTGGAGGGTAGCCAATGTAACCCCACTTTTTAAAAAAGGAGATAGAGAGAAAACAGGGAATTATAGGCCGGTCAGCCTGACATCGGTAGTGGGTAAAATGATGGAATCAATTATTAAGGATGTCATAGCAGTGCATTTGGAAAGAGGTGACATGATAGATCCAAGTCAGCATGGATTTGTGAAAGGGAAATCATGCTTGAGAAATCTTCTGGAATTTTTTGAGGATGTTTCCAGTAGAGTGGACAAGGGAGAACCAGTTGATGTGGTATATTTGGACTTTCAGAAGGCGTTCGACAAGGTCCCACACAAGAGATTGATGTGCAAACTTAGAGCACATGGGATTGGGGGTAGTGAACTGACATGGATTGAGAACTGGTTGTCAGACAGGAAGCAAAGAGTAGGAGTAAATGGGTACTTTTCAGAATGGCAGGCAGTGACTAGTGGGGTACCGCAAGGTTCTGTGCTGGGGCCCCAGCTGTTTACACTGTACATTAATGATTTAGATGAGGGGATTAAATGTAGTATCTCCAAATTTGCGGATGACACTAAGTTGGGTGGCAGTGTGAGCTGCGAGGAGGATGCTGTGAGGCTGCAGAGCGACTTGGATAGGTTAGGTGAGTGGGCAAATGCATGGCAGATGAAGTATAATGTGGATAAATGTGAGGTTATCCACTTTGGTGGTAAAAACAGAGAGACAGACTATTATCTGAATGGTGACAGATTAGGAAAAGGGGAGGTGCAAAGAGACCTGGGTGTCATGCTACATCAGTCATTGAAGGTTGGCATGCAGGTGCAGCAGGCGGTTAAGAAAGCAAATGGCATGTTGGCCTTCATAGCAAGGGGATTTGAGTACAGGGGCAGGGAGGTGTTGCTACAGTTGTACAGGGCATTGGTGAGGCCACACCTGGAGTATTGTGTACAGTTTTGGTCTCCTAACCTGAGGAAGGACATTCTTGCTATTGAGGGAGTGCAGCGAAGGTTCACCAGACTGATTCCCGGGATGGCGGGACTGACCTATCAAGAAAGACTGGATCAACTGGGCTTGTATTCACTGGAGTTCAGAAGAATGAAAGGGGACCTCATAGAAACATTTAAAATTCTGACGGGGTTAGACAGGTTAGATGCAGGAAGAATGTTCCCAATGTTGGGGAAGTCCAGAACCAGAGGTCACAGTCTAAGGATAAGGGGTAAGCCATTTAGGACCGAGATGCGGAGGAACTTCTTCACCCAGAGAGTGGTGAACCTGTGGAATTCTCTACCACAGAAAGTTGTTGAGGCCAATTCACTAAATATATTCAAAAAGGAGTTAGATGAGGTCCTTACTACTAGGGGGATCAAGGGGTATGGCGAGAAAGCAGGAATGGGGTACTGAAGTTGAATGTTCAGCCATGAACTCATTGAATGGCGGTGCAGGCTAGAAGGGCTGAATGGCCTATTCCTGCACCTATTTTCTATGTTTCTATGTCCCTTCCTCCAAGTCATTAATATAGATTGTAAATAGTTGGGGTCCCAGCACTGATCCCTGCGGCACCCCACTGGTTACTGACATAAGCGAGTTTTACATACAATCTGTCAATAGGTGATATATTACAATCTCTACTGTGAGGTGGAGGAACTCCCGATTCCTCACAACCTCCTAATACTGATGAGCCCTATAATCTGGACCATTTTATGTGTCAGATCAATTCACTACCTTCAGTATCCACTTTAGTGACCATCAGTCTGTCTACTTCCACTTTGGTGACATCTTTATCCCCTTACAATACTCTACCCCCTTACAATCTGACACTGGTTTGGTTTAAATGTTTCCATTTTAAATGCAAAATGCACTTTCGTGAAACAAAGTGTTGGCAACCTGACTCTGCTGGTCTCCGACATGAAACTCGTATTCCCCTGGTGTCCTGAATTCATTTCAATACAGAATGGTAAATTCCAGCAGGAACTGGCCATCTAGATAACAACTACTTATCCTGCTGGGCCAGTAACCCGGGATCTGTGGGAAATCAGTTACACTCAGTTGTATTTACTCACTTTATGAAAACCCAGTCTGCCTTTCTTGTAGATAACTGAGATCCCACTGTAAATTTTAAGACCATGCACCAAAAAACCCACCAATGTACCATGTTAGCTAGATCTATATTGCTCCAGAAACTATCTTGAATGTACTGAAGAAATTTACTTCCATTCTGACTTGAACTACTCGCATTTCCCAACCTATATGAAAATTAAAATCTCCCATTAAAATAACTTTGCTTTCCCTACAAGCCTCTCTAATCTGTGAATTGATACATACTTACCTCTTCATTGCTATTATCTCGAGGCCTGTAGACAACTCCCATTACAGTTTTAAGTCTTCTCCTCTTCCTCAATTCTCCCCTGATTGTTTTTCCTTACTAATGTTGTAATAGTATTTTATTCACTAAGGCTACCCCTCCTCCTCTTCCAGTTTCTCAATCCTTCTAAAGACCTTATAGCCTGGAATATTTAACTCTCAATCATGACCAGCTTGCAGCCATGTCTCTCTAAATTGTATGTGAGCCTGTAATTTACTCAATTTATTTCTTATACTCCATGCATTAGTACATAAAACTCTTATTTGGGCAAGAGACTCTAACCTGTCCTTCTGCTCTGGTGCTGTCCTTCTCACACCGTTTAATATTACACGTTACTCATTTGTCACTCCGGTTGTAACTACTTTCATTATTTTAATATTCCCTTCAATTGGAGTATCTATATCACTGTTTGTGACCTGAACTCTGCTCTAATCCCTTTTTATACCTTTAAACTATTGTTTCTGACTGAGCACTCCCCCCCACCCCCCAATTTATTAGTTTTTAACCACACTATTTATTCTTTCCTCTAGGACCTTGGTCCCAATCCGGTTCAGAACATGGACTATGACAACTGGATCTTTCCCCTCCCTTTTCAAATTCCTTTCAAATGCCTTGTAATATCCCTTACTCTGGCTACCAGGTAGCCCATGCCAATGGTACAGCTTCCTCCTGTCCCAGTACTGATGCCAGTGTACCATGAAATAGAACCCCTCCTTCTCACCCACATACTCACCTTTCTGATCTGTTTGTCCCTATGCCAATTAGCTCATGGCTCAATAATCCTGAAGTTACCTCCCTTGAGGTCCTGCATTTTAATTTAGTTCCAAACTCCTGATACTCCCTCAGCAGAACCTCCTCGCTTTTCTTCCCTTTGTCATTGGTCCTGACATGGACCACGACAAATGGATCTCCCCCCCCCCTCCCTTTCCAAATTCCTTTCCAACCGCATTGAGATATCCCTTACTCTGGCTACCAGGTAGCCAACGCATTCTTCAGGACTCTTCATTATGGCTGCAGAGGGTGCTATCTATCCCACTAATTATTGAATCCCCTATAATTATTACATTTCTGTTCTTTTAGACAGTCTCCTGCTCCACAGTGCCAACTCAGCATTGTGGCTGTCCTCTCTGTAGCCTTTCTCCTTATCCTCACAGGTATCACATCCATTGTACCTGTTGGACAGGACCAGTGTCTGCAGGATCTCCACTTCTGTCTCTCCTTGGTTACCCCCTACCCTGCTGACTGACAATCAGTCAAGTTATGTGGTTGAAGGAGGAGAAGGTGCTCGGGGAGTAGGTGGGATGAGATCAAGGTATAAATTGGTGATAAGGGCCACATCGCCACCATGGGGTTTGGGAGGGGCAATTAGTGGAAATTAGGGAGGTTTCAGTATGGGGAAGATTTTGCCATCCAACAGCAAAGTTTCAGGAAAAGCCAGGATATCAATGTTCTTTGTCAATAATGAGATTGTGGATGGCAAGTTCCTTGATTGATTGTGTGTGGACAGATATTTATAAGGGAAATATAGAGGGGGCTGGGGTGATTTTTGATCAGAGGTAATGACGGGTGGAGTAAGCGGGTCAGAAAAAAGATTAATGACGTGGGAGAAATGGGTATTGTTTGTGGAACACTGGCACCAGTACTGGGGTAAGAGGGAGCTGTTCCATTGGGATGGGCTCCACTTAGACCGTGCTGGGACTAGGGTCCTGGCGAATCAAATAACTAGGGCTGTAGAGAGGGCTTTAAACTAATTACTGGGGGGGGGGTGGGGGGAGGGTTCAGGTTAACAAAAATTTAAAAGTCAAAGAATAAAGAGAAGGCAATAGAGCAGGGTAGCACTGGGGGAAATGAAAACAGAGCATGCCAGGAAGGGACAGAATGTATAAACATAAAGGTGAATCAGAAAGTGATTCATAAAGCAGGAAAAAAATGATTTAAAAAATCACATTTAAAAGCTCTTTATCTGAATGCACACAGCAGTCGTAGCATAATAGATGAGTTAATGGCACAAATAGATTCAAATGGGTATGATCTGATAGCCATTATAGAGACGTGGTTGCAAGGTGACTAAGGCTGGGAACTAAATATTATGGGGTATTTGACAATTCAGAAGGATTGACAGAAAGGAAAAGGAGGTGGGTAGTACTGTTAATAAAGGATGAGATCAGTGCATCAGTGAGAAACGATATTGTCTCAGAAGATCAAGATGTTGAATCAGTTTGGGTGGAGATGAGGAATAATAAGGGGAAAAAGTTGCTGGTGGGCAAAGTCTATAGGCCCCGTAACAGTAGCTACACTGTTGGACGGAGTATAAATCAAAAAATAATGGAGGCTTGTAAAAAAGGAACAGCAATAACCATGGGTGATTTTAACCTCCTTGTTGATTAGACAAAGCAAATTGGCCAGGGTAGCCTTGAGGAAGAGTTCATAGAGTGTATCCGGGACAGTTTCCTTGAACAGTACATTGTGGAACCAACCAGGGAGCAGGCTATCTTAGATCTGGTACTATGTAATGAGACAGGATTAATAAATGATGATCCAGTAAAGGATCCTCCAGGAATGAGTGATCCATAGCATGGTTGAATTTCAAATTCAGTTGGAGGGTGAGAAAGTTGGATCTCAAACCAGTATTCTAAGCTTAAATAAAGGAGACACCATTCAGCACAAAGCAGACGGCTTGATCGGAACCCAACCACCACCTTAAATATTCACTCCTTCTAACCACCAGTACAACATGACTGCAGTAAGTACCATCTACAAGTTGCACTGCAGCAACTCGCCAAGGCTTCTTCGACAGCACCTCCCAAACTCGCAACCTCTAAAAGGAGAAGGGCGGCAGGCGCATGGCAAAACGACCACCTTAGAGTTCCCTTCCAAGTCACACACCATCCTGACTTGAAAATATATTTCTGTTTCTTCATTGTTGCTGGGTCAATATCCTGGAACTCCCTACCTAACAGCACTGTAGGAGTGCCTTCACCACACGGACTGCGGCAGTTCAAGAAGGCAGCTCACCACCACCTTTTCTAGGGCAGTTAGTGATAGGCAATAAATGTTGGCCTTGCCAGTGACGCCCACATCCCGTGAATTAATTTAAAAAAATTAAAACTGCAATTGCATTTTAAGGCTGAGCGTTTGATTTGAATTGTGATTCAATCCAATTTAGCCAACTTTAGCAATTATTTTGACTGGATTTGCACTTGGGTTTAAACTAACAGGTTGTCTGGTAATGTGACTTATGATAAAATCAGATAGACTTCATTCAAATAAATTCAGAGCATCAGTTACACTGAATGTTATCGGCCTCTGTCTGATACTGGAAAAAGTGCAACTAGAAAATAATTCTGCTTGTTTCTCTATCTTTTACTTTCTCTGCCTCACTCTTTCTTTCTGACTGTTTCTCTCAGTCTCTCTCTCTCTCACACACTCTCTTTCTCTCAGACATTTATTAATAGTAAATACACAATTATGTTTTACACTTAACAGTTCATTCCCAGTTCTGGAAAATGATTTGTTGTAATGATAAAAGACATCTTCACTTTGTGGTTACAGTATAGTGCTAGCCTTTTTAAGTAATATATGTTTACAAAACTATTTAAAAACACTGCCAATAACATAAACTGAGGTCCACATTGCTGCTTCACATGTGCTGGCCTTCCCCACATCCCACATGTAGTTAAATCATCATGTGCGCACATGTGCGAATCTGATTGAAGCAGTGTGATGCACTTTATGAGCTGGATTTTCCTCTGCTACCAGTCTCATCTGATGCCGAAAATAAATTCAAGGAATCCTCTTCGGGTCTCTTAAGTTCCCATTCCAAGCACCTATTGCCTTTTCTGACCCTGCACCACCAGGTTCTTGTTCCCTGAATTGCAGATACACCAGACTGATACCGTGGCTTAGTGTGTTAAATGATGAGGGCAGGTTGCCCAAACTTGTCTGGTAGTCCCTTGAATATAGTCTGAGCTCCTGGTATAGAGCTTTGGGTGATTGGAGCACATATCAGAAATTTGGAGGGGAAATTGTGTGGGGAACATTGTTTTCCAGCTAGAATTCCTAATATATACTCCACCATGTGAACCACTGTGCTGAGAGCACTGCTTCGTAAAGACCACCCTTGTCCTTACCCAATACAAGTAAAATGTTACCAGATCTCAATATTAGCCAGCTTGCATCCGGCAAGTTGCATTGAGACACCGGTTTAGTACCCGCAGTTCACCGGTTTGATGTAAATGAGGCCTGAACTTAAAAATGGCCCCTTTCAATTTCACCTTCTCTCCCACCCAAAGTATCAGCAGTTCCAATTTTGCCTGTCAAAACTTCTCTTGGCACTATTTCAAACTAATGCAGCTCGAGTTCCAGAGACTGCTTTGTGTGCCTGCAAGGTTTCATTGTAAGATGTATTGTCACCACAGCCAATGCTTTCTCCTGAGTGTGATTTATAATGGAAACTTTACAAGTGTCTATGAAAGTTCCATTGCTCAGCAGAAAGTAATACTAAACAAACAGAGGTTGGAGCAAACAGATATCCAGCACTACTCTCTGCTTTGCCAGCTGGGGTTGGGATGAGCTCATAGAAAGTGCTAATCACTTCACTGCTTCAATGTAGGACGTTCTGTGAGGGGAAGGGGAACAGCCAGAAGTTGTGGTCCATACTGGAACCAATGATATAGGTAGGAAAAGGGTTGAGGTCCTACAGGCAGAGTTTCAGGAGCTAGGAAAAAGATTAAAGCACAGGACCTCAAAGATGGTAATCTCAGGATTACTTCCAGTGCCACATGCGAGTGATTACAGAAACAGGAAGATAGTACAGGTGAATGCGTGGCTTGAGAAGTAGTGCAGGAGGGAGGGCTTCAGATTCCTGGGGCATTGGGACCAGTTCTGGGGCAGGAGGGACCTGTTCAAGATGGATGGGTTGCATCTGAATAGGGCTGGAACTAATGTCCTCACATGGAGGTTAACTAGTGCTGTGGGGGAGGGTTTAAACTAATTTGTTAGGTTTTCCAGGATTATGAATTCCAGGATTATGCCCCAGCGGTGACAAACGGAGAGAGTGAATATCAAACAGGCTATTCAACAATGGAGAGAAAAGTTAGAGGATGGGTCATTACAACAGAACCTGCTCTGTCCTGTCCTGACCAGGCATTCAGACTGGTCACTGCATGGCAATTAGCAGCGGGGTCCTTGGCTGATCATTTCCAGCCCGAGCCAAGGAGCACTGAGGCCAATAAGAGTACCCTCCAGCAGCCAAGTGTCGAAATCTCGACTTGCAATATACGACTGACACCTTCAGCTCCGGCAGATGTTCCTTTAATTTTACTTGCAGCAAGGGAAAAGTCTCACTCAGTCAAAGGCTAAGTGAAGACCTCCAAAATGGTACAGTTTCACGAGATATTTATACAGTAAAAACACAAGTTATGGCCCCTTCCTGTGTATTGGCTCTGTCTTTGCAGTCAGTGAATACAGATAGAGTTAACTACCACATTCTTGTCCTGACATGGTTTCCAAATGTCTTCTTTGTCAGGGTTATTAGTTGGCCAATCGGCCATTACTCAATGAGAGTGTGATAATGTGCTATTACCGGCCTTGCATTGTGTCCGGATTGTCCAGTTTCCTGGTCAGTTATCTTTTTGCATAGAATGGATGAGTCCTGTACAAGAAATAATGGCTGGTAGTTTGAGTATCTCTTAAGGGGGGGAGGGCGGGGGGGGGAATGGAACTGGTGCTGCATGGACAATACCGGGGAGCACCATAGGTGGTACTTGTCTCAGCAGGAAAGTCTCCATGCTGTCTGGTGGCTATTAATTAGCTATCAGCCGTTTCAAGCCAGGTTTAGCTGTTTATGCAAACAGACTGTCTGTTGCAGAAATTTCTGGAAGGACCAGGACTCCATTTTGTTTTATATCGAAAAGGGTACAAAATACAATGCAACTTAGATAAAAACACATTTCCACACAAGCTAACTGAACTCAACATATACCCAAGGTGAAACCCAGGATCTTTCTGCTCTGTTTGGCCAATCCCCACATCACACAATGCATTTAGTCAGTGAGTCATCAGAGTAGGTCAATACTGCCAACATTTACTGAAATGCAAAAAATATCTTTTGTAGCTCACATTTTGTTGCCATGTAAAGAATTTGCATTTATATAGCACCTTATCACATTCTCAAGATGACCCTAGTTTAGAACCAATGTGTTCTGTATGCAATAACTGTTAGACTGAGTACTGTTTAACTCCAAGAGGTATGACCTTGGCTCTGCTTTATTAAGGCCCAAAGTGACTAATATACAAAATGGCTTGCCTTTTATACTTGGGCTGCACACACGTACGAGCAGCCCAATGGCCTCCAACAGTGACACCATCTAGTGGCTAGTGATCCCAATATTCCCCTCTGAGATATTAACACAGTCTTTTACAAATTCAGACGGTCCGGTGTTTTACGCTATCAGGTTGACCGTCTCAGCTCAACTCCTTAGGCGAGTGTTCAGAGTCTGTTGTGACTGGTGGCTGGGTGGCTGACATGGTGGGAGTGGCAATGGCCATGTCAGGGATTGAAAGTCCATTTTCATTGAACATGTCAATGATTGAAAGTCCCGATTTACTGATGACCACTGAGTCCTCTGATGACTGGGGGTAGGTTGGTTGATCGTCGATTATCTCTTCCTCCGACTGTTCCGGTTCGTCTGTGTGCCACAGCTTTGTCTGATCCATATGTTTCCTGCATGTTTGCCCATTTTTGAGCTTGACAATAAATACTCTGTTGCCCTCCTTGGCCATGACAGTACCAGCGATCCACTTGACCATAATTCAGAACATATACAGGATCATTTACAGAAATATCGCGTGACACAGCTGCGCGATTGTGATACCCTTGCTGACTTTGTCTTCTATATTCAACATGATTATTCAAGTCAGGGTGTACAAGAGATAGCTTGGTCTTAAGACCTCTCTTCATCATTAGTTCAGCAGGCGAGACCCCAGTAACCGTGTGTGGTCTTGTCCTGTAACTCAGCAGTATGCATGACAGGCAGGTCTGCAGTGACCCTTGGGTTACTCGCTTCATACTCTGCTTTATGATTTGGACAGCATGTTCTGCTTGCCCATTGGATGCCGGTTTGAACGGTGCTGACCTTACATGTTTGATACCATTGAGTTTCATGAACTCTTGAAACTCCTGACTGGTGAAGCACGATCTATTGTCGCTAACAACGATGTCAGGCAGACCATGTGTCGCGAACATGACACTAAGATTCTCAATGGTAGCTGTGAATGTTCTGGATGACATGATTATACACTCTATCCACTTCAAATATGCATCCACCACAACTAAAAACATCTTCCCCAGGAAGGGACCTGCAAAGTCTATGTGGATCCTGGACCACGGTTTGGACGGCCGCGACCACAGACTCAGCGGCGATTCCGCTGGTGCTTTGCTGAGCTGCATGCAAGTGTTGTACTGATGCACACATGATTCCAGCTCAGAGTCAAATCCCGGCCACCATACATGAGACCTGGCGATGGCTTTCATCATACAATACCGGGATGTGTGCTATGTCGCACACGTACAAATTTCTCTCTCCCTTTCTTGGGCATAACAACACGATTGCCCCACAGTTTACAATCCGACTGTATAGACAGTTCGTCTTTGCGACGAATGTAAAGTTTGGTCTCCTCGCACATTTGCTTGGGTATGGCAGACCAATCACCTTTGAGGATGCAACTTTTCACCACCGATTTAAAATCTGGTCCTGGCTGGTCCAGGTTTTAACTTGTTGAGCCGTGACAGGGGTTCCTTCACTCAAAAGCATCAATAACTAACAATAGGTCCGCCGGTTGTGGCATTTTCACCACCGGTGTGGGCAACGGCAGATGGCCCAAAGCATCGGCACAATTCTCGGTGTCAGGTCTATGGCGAATGAATAAAGCGGATAATGTCAGCGCCCACCTCTGGATGCGGGATGAAGCATTGGTATTGATACCTTTGTTTTCAGAGAACAGTGAAATGAGCAGCTTGTGATCTGTCTCCAGTTCAAACCGAAGACCGAACATGTACTAATGCATCTTTTTAACCCCATACACACAGGCTAGTGCTTCTTTCTCTACCATGCTGTGGACTCTTTCCGCTTTAGACAAACTTTTGAAGCATACGCGACTGGTTGAAGTTTACCCGACTCATTAGCTTGTTGGAGTATGCAACCAATTCCATATGACGAAGCATCACAGGCCAATACTGAACGTTTACATGGGTCATAATGTACTAGCAGCTTGTTAGAGCAAAGCAGATTAGTGGCTTTCTCAAAAGCTCTGTCTTGAGACGCACCCCACACCCAGTTGTCGCCTTTTCTTACCAGCATGTGCAGTTGTTCTAATAAGGTGCTCAATTTAGGTAGAAAGTTACCAAAGTAGTTGAGTAGACCCAGGAACGAATGCAGCTCCATCTCATTCTGCTGCTTGGGTGCATTCTTGATGGCCTTGGTTTTCACGTCCGTGGGCCTGATGTCGTCAGCAGCAATTTTCTTCCCAGGAATTTGACCTCTGGTGCCATGAAGGCACACTTCGAGCATTTCAGTCTTAGTCCCACTTTGTCCAGACGATGTAAAACCTCTTCCAGGTTGTTCAGATGTTCCTCGGAATCACGACCTGTGATTAGGATGTCATCTTGGAACGCAACGGTTCTGGGAACGGACTTCAGTAGACTCTCATGTTTGTCTGAAATATTGCTGCAGCCGAGCGAATTCCAAAAGGGCACCTGTGATAAATAAACAGTCCTTTATGCCTGTTAATGCACATAAGTCTCGTCGACGTCTTGACCAGCTCCAGTGTCATGTAGGCCAACGTCCAGTTTGGTGAACGACTTCCCCCCGGCTAGCGTTGCAAACAAGTCAGCAGCCTTCGGTAACTGATCCTGTTTCGAAACCCTGTTGATCGTAGCCTTGTAGTCTCCACAGATTCTGACTGTGCCATCACTTTTCTGCACAGGAACAATGGGGCTGGCCCATTCATTAAATTCAACCGGTGATATGATCCCGTCACGCATAGTCTGTCCAGTTCGATGTTGACCTTCTCCCTTATCATATACGGAACTGCCCGAGCTTTATGATGGACGGGTCTTGCATTCAAGTCCACGTGGATCTGCACCTTGGCTCTCGTGAAGTTGCCGATGCCTGGTTCGAACAGTGAGGGGAACTTGCTCAGTACTTGGGCACATGTATCTTTCTCCGATGACAACGCCTTGATGTCGTTCCAATCGCATCTGATTTTTTCAAGCCAATTCCTGCCAAGCAGCGTTGGGCCATTGCCTGGGACAATCCATAGCGGTAACTCGTGAACCACACCGTCATACGAAACTTTAATTGTGGCACTGCCAATCACCGTTATGAGTTTTTTGGTGTACATGCGCAACTTGACATTGACTGGACTCGGCCTGGGCCTCACAGCCTTAGTATCCCACAGCTTGTCGAATGCCCTCAGGCTGATTTTCGATTGACTCGCCCCCGTGTCCAGTTCCATCGATACCGGCACCCCATTAAATTTCACGTTGATCATAATCGGTTTTTATCTTTGTTAGGAAAGAGTACAGTCCATACACTTCCTTCTCTGGTATCTCGGATTGCGTATCCGGATCCGTGCTAGTCTGACCATCATCCTCCACCTGGCGTATCGCAGCACGCTTGCTCATCTGCGGACATTTGGGCTGGAGATGCCCCACCCTCAGACAGCCTTTGCAACTATATTGCTTAAATCGGCACTGCTGGTGCCGGTGATTTCCCCCACAATGCCAACACGGAAAAATCAGATGCATTCCCGCTGGCGGACTTTGGGCAGCCACAGGTTTCGCGTACACAGTCAGATAGGCCCTACCATATGCCGCTCTGCCGAACGGCAAATCAATCATATTTACAGTACTTGCCGAGTTTTGATTTTTCACTGATATCTGCTTTAGACTTCTATCCGTTGTCATGTATGACTGAGCGATCGTGATGGCCCTGTTCAAGTCCAACGTCTCCACCACCAGTAGTTTATGCAGGATCACCTCGTGGTTGATGCCGATTACAAAGAAGTCCCGCAGCATGTCTGCCAACACAGCCCCGAACTTACACGGTCCCGCTGGACATCTCAGGTCAGCAACGAATTCTACCGCATTCTGGCCCTCTGAGCGAACGTGCTTGTAAAATCTGTATCTCGAGATGATGCCTTCATCTGGCTTAAGGTGGTCCTGTACCAGTGTACACAATTCTTCATACGTCTTCTCTGTTGGACTTACAGGCAGGAGTAGATTCTTTATCAAACTGTAATTTTTGGACCGCAAACCGTGAGGAAAACCGCCCGGCGCCGATCTGCGTCGCCGACCTCCTCCATTTTGTTGGCCATGAAGAACTGGCTCAAACGGCTCACAAAGTCTGCCCAATCTTCTCCTTCCACAAATTGCTCCAATAATCCAGTTGTGCACATTTTTACATGCAAAGATCTTGTTGCCTCGTCATCAAATAATGTGTATGCAATAACTATCAGACTGAGTACAGTTTAACTCCAAGAGATATGACCTTGGCTCTGCTTTATTAAGGCCCAAAGTGACTAATATACAAAATGGCTGGCCTTTTATACTTGGGCTGCACACACGTGCGTGCAGCCCAATGGCCTCCAACAATGATGCCATCTAGTGGCTAGTGATCCCAAAAGTATATACATGACAATGAATCACTTTTTAAATGCCGTCTCTGGTGTTTTGTAGGCAAATGCAGCCACCAATTTGTGCACAGCAAGATTCCATAAACAGCATGTGAATAAATGACCCATTAATTTATTATTGTTGGTGTTGATTGAGGGTAGAATGCTGAGCAGGAGAACACCCTGCTCTTCTTAGATTGGCGATATCCTTCTGAGTAGTCAGATATTTAATTTGAAAGACGCCACCTCTGACCGTGTAGCACTCCCTCGGTACTGTACTGAAGTGTCAGCCTTGATAGGAGCGGTAGTGGGGAATAATACTCGTATTAAAAATTAATAGGATTCTTCCTTCTCTATCATTGAGGAAGTTTTAAGCTTGTTCAGTTCATTTAAAGGCTAACATTAACTCTTTGCTTAAAATCACAGGGCTGGAGACAGAGTTTCTCTGCTCGATGACTCCAATGAAGAATGGTGGAAGGTAAGGCTTCTTAATCTTGTAGGCTGTAATCAGAAATAATTCCACCAGATAATAAATGCTTGGGGTAAATCTCCCGCCAAAACTTCGGCGGTTGAACATTCGGCAGAGACCCCGGGAAACTACATACACAGCAGGAGATCGGGAAAAACCCCCAGTGGAGATTCTACCCCTTGGTAACCAGGAAATCTTTAATAATGAGTAAAAATATTATAAGATAACAGACTCACAAAGGATGACTTTCAAGCCGCACATTGTGCTTCAGAAAGTTAGGCCTATAGACATCAAATTCAAATAAACATGCCTGAACATGGTTGTGTAATATCAGACATCTCTGGTCAAAGGTTGGGGGAGAGACTTCCCTGTGTGTTATGTGTAACTAAATTTTGAACACATCCGGCATTATTACATTTATATTATTGATACAAATTCCACGCAGAGGATTGTCCTCTGCATCTGTTTCATCAGTAGTTAAGGAAGGAAAAAAGTCTGGAAATATTAAGGGCAACCACATGTTCCCCGTGGGGAATCTGCACTAACAGAGTGCACGGGTTAAAGGCATGGCTACAGCACCCCAGCCCAGGTTCACCGACTCACATTTTGCACATTCGCTGCAAAAGATCATCTCTGATATGCATCAAAATTACATCACTCGCAACCAGTTTTTGGAACTGTTATTTTTTGAGATGTTAAGAAAATATTTTTATGTAGAGGGTTGGTAGGACACGGAATGGCTCATTAGAAATAATTGTGAAAGATTTGAAAAGGAATTGGATACATACTTGAAAAATAAACATTTAAAAGGATATGGGGAAATGGCAGGTGCAAGGGACAAAGTGCTCCTCCTGTGCAGTAGAATTCTACGATTCTGTCTACATACAAACATTGTCCACTTCCTCCTCCTCCTTGTGCTCCTGCTCCTCAGCTTCTCACCTGATAGGTGGTGGCAAGAGCTGTTCCCTCAAAATGGCCAGGTTGTGCAGCATGCAGTATACCACCTCAAATCTTGACACGTGCTCTGCCTAGTGCTGCAGTGAGCTTCCAGAGTGGTCCATGCAGCGGAAGCGATGCTTAAGGACAAGGACGCCGAGGTTTTGCTCTGTAATATTCCTTGTGACATATTACATTGAGGGAGTAACATCCCTTTTGGTTCAAGAAAATAGCTGAGTTGACATGGGACATACGCAAGGCAATGTCCCAAGTTAGTTTGCAGGTGCAGCAGGTAATCAGGAAGGCGAATGGAATGTTGGTCTTCATTGCAAGAGGGATGGAGTACAAAAGCAGGGAGGTCCTTCTGCAACTGTGTAGGGTATTGGTAAGGCCGCACCAGGAGTACTGCGTGCAGTTTTGATCACCTTACTTAAGGAAGGCTATACTGGCTTTGGAGGGGGTACAGAGACGATTCACAAGGCTGATTCCGGAGATGAGGGGGTTACCTTATGATGATAGATTGAGTAGACTGGGTCTTTACTCGTTGGAGTTCAGAAGGATGAGGGGTGATCTTATAGAAACATTTAAAATAATGAAAGGGATAGACAAGATAGAGGCAGAGAGGTTGTTTCCACTGGTCGGGGAGACTAGAACTAGGGGGCACAGCCTCAAAATACGGGGGGAGCCAATTTAAAACCGAGTTGAGAAGGAATTTCTTCTCCCAGAGTGTTGTGAATCTGTGGAATTCTCTGCCCAAGGAAGCAGTTGAGGCTAGCTCATTGAATTATTCAAATCACAGATAGATAGATTTTTAACCAATAAGGGAATTGAGGGTTACGGGGAGAGGGCGGGTAAGTGGAGCTGAGTCCACGGCCAGATCAGCCATGATCTTATTGAATGGCGGAGCAGGCTCGAGGGGCTAGATGGCCTACTCCTGTTCCTAATTCTTATGTTCTTATGTTCTTATGTTCAATGTGCGTGCAGTCAATGGCACTCTGCACCATGGGGAACCCTGAAAAACATTCAAACTCTCATGCTTGCTCTGCCTGCTTAACTCTGGCAAGAGGAAATGAGATGAAGCCGCCTCTCTTGCATAGAGCCTCAGTGATGTTCCATATGCAGCAATGTACTGCAGACTGCGAGATGTTGCTTATATCTCCAGCAGCAGCCTGGAAGGAATCAGATGCATAAAAGTTAAGCACTACAGTCACCTTGACAGCCACACGCAATGCAGTCCTTGCCCTGCTCTGTGGGTGCAGTTGTACCTGCAGCAGTTGGTAGTTTTCAGTCACAACCTCTTTAGTGAACTAAAGCTATCACAAGCATTGGTCCTCACTGAAATTGCTCCCTAAAGACCCTTGGTGGGTATGGCCTCCTGCTGAGAGCCCTCCTCCCCTTCCTCTGCCTCATCCTTCTTCTAGCAACTTGTCCGGCTCTGCATGGCTTCTCTTCATTCTCCCAGTCATGTTTAATTCTAAGAGGAAAGCCTACCAGGGTACTGATGTCCGGAAGCAGCTTGTTTCAGCACAAGCTTTTAAATGAACAAAAAACTACTTCAGAACCAGCCGGACCACTCCCTATAGACTATTCAAACTTAGCCAAGTATAGGAAACCTCCAAAAACACATACAATTGCACCAGCAGCCAGAAGAAATAATCCAACAACTAACTTGTAAGTAGTTCTTGATCCCTTTAAGTAGGGGGTGTGGGGTCCTTCATGCCATTTAACATTGTGTTCAGCTGTGTGAGGTTAAAACAGGACGTAGGCTGGAATGTGGTGTTCGAAAATTACAGCGCTAGCATCAAATCAGCGTTTCACACTGATTGATTTCATAATCTTACTGCTCCAAATGCTGCTAGCGGATGTTAGGAGTGCACGCGCAAACCCCATTTAACAAGTAGGTTTCTGGCCCACTTTCCGTCGGATGTGTGCGCATGCATCTCAGACGCTATTTTCAACTGTTAGGCCATGTAGCGCCAAAAAAAATGGCCAGCCCAATTTCTCCCACATTAAGTTGAACTGCTAAAAGAATGCACTAACCAATAAACTAAATACTTATCAGTAACTTGTAATGCAAAGTGGAAGGGAGAACAGCACATCAACAGGCTCTGAAGCATAGCTTTCAGACATCATTGTAGCAATTCTACAAAATCAATTTTTATTTACAACCTCTTTTCTGACTCTTCATGTGCCTTTGCTTAGTGTGTAAAGTCAGAACCCTGTGAATGGCTGCATATTGCATGAAGGATAAATATCTGAGGAGAGTTGCTTGACATAAATACAGCGGTCCCGAAATTGCTTGGCCATTCCAGCGGATTCTCGCCATAACTCGAAATGGTGGATCCGGGCCTTGCACTGAACTTTCCTGTGACCTTGTGTGGGTACAGACGAGCAAAGCCACTGACTCGAAGGTAATGGGGCTGAGAGCAGGGACTTCCTCGATCTTAAAGGAACCTGATATGCATTTTGCAGTCAGTACGCTGAATAGGGTGAATAATATCAACTTCCTAAAGGGAAGATAGGGTCTCGCTACTGGAAATTATCTTTCACTATTTAACCTATCAAACCCTTCCATAAGGGATGGTTTTCTAGACCAATATGTTGAGAAACCAACTAGGGGGGAGGCCACCTTAGACTGGGTGTTGTGTAATGAGAGAGGATTAATTAGCAATACCATTGTGCGAGGCCCCTTGGGGAAGAGTGACCATAATATGGTGGAATTCTGCATTAGGATGGAGAATGAAACAGTTAATTCAGAGACCATGGTCCAGAACTTAAAGAAGGGTAACTTTGAAGGTATGAGGCGTCAATTGGCTAGGATTGATTGGCGAATGATACTTAAGGGGTTGACTGTGAATGGGCAATGGCAGACATTTAGAGACCGCATGGATGAACTACAACAATTGTACATTCCTGTCTGTCGTAAAAATAAAAAAGGGAAGGTGGCTCAACCGTGGCTATCAAGGGAAATCAGGGATAGTATTAAAGCCAAGGAAGTGGCATACAAATTGGCCAGAAATAGCAGTGAACCCGGAGACTGGGAGAAATTTAGAACTCAGCAGAGGAGGACAAAGGGTTTGATTAGGGCAGGGAAAATGGAGTACGAGAAGAAGCTTGCAGGGAACATTAAGGCGGATTGCAAATGTTTCTATAGATATGTAAAGAGAAAAAGGTGAGTAAAAACAAACGTAGGTCCCGTACAGTCAGAATCAGGGGAAGTCATAACGGGGAACAAAGAAATGGCGGACCAATTAAACAAGTACTTTGGTTCGGTATTCACTAAGGATCACATTAACAACCTTCCGGATATAAGAGGGGTCAGAGGGTCTAGTAAGGAGGAGGAACTGAGGGAAATCCTTATTAGTCGGGAAATTGTGTTGGGGAAATTAATGGGATTGAACGCCGATAAATCCCCAGGGCCTGATGGACTGCATCCCAGAGTACTTAAGGAGGTGGCCTTGGAAATAGTGGATGCATTGACAGTCATTTTCCAACATTTCATTGACTCTGGATCAGTTCCTATCGAGTGGAGGGTAGCCAATGTAACACCACTTTTTAAAAAAGGAGGGAGAGAGAAAACAGGGAATAATAGACCGATCAGCCTAACATCGGTAGTGGGTAAGATGATGGAATCAATTATTAAGGATGTCATAGCAGCGCATTTGGAAAGAGGTGACATGATAGGTCCAAGTCAGCATGTATTTGTGAAAGGGAAATCATGCTTGACAAATCTTCTGGAATTTTTTGAGGATGTTTCCAGTAGAGTGGACAAGGGAGAACCAGTTGATGTGGTATATTTGGACTTTCAGAAGGGATTGGGGGTAGTGTGCTGACATGGATTGAGAACTGGTTGTCAGACAGGAAGCAAAGAGTAGGAGTAAATGGGTACTTTTCAGAATGGCAGGCGGTGACTAGTGGGGTACCGCAAGGTTCTGTGCTGGGGCCCCAGCTGTTTACACTGTACATTAATGATTTAGACGAGGGGATTAAATGTAGTATCTCCAAATTTGCGGATGACACTAAGTTAGGTGGCAGTGTGAGCTGCGAGGAGGATGCTATGAGGCTTCAGAGCGACTGGAATAGGTTAGGTGAGTGGGCAAATGCATGGCAGATGAAGTATAATGTGGATAAATGTGAGGTTATCCACTTTGGTGGTAAAAACAGAGAGACAGACTATTATCTGAATGGTGACAGATTAGGAAAAGGGGAGGTGCAACGAGACCTGGGTGTCATGGTACATCAGTCATTGAAGGTTGACATGCAGGTACAGCAGGCGGTTAAGAAAGCAAATGGCATGTTGGCCTTCATAGCGAGGGGATTTGAGTACAGGGGCAGGGAGGTGTTGCTACAGTTGTACAAGGCTTTGGTGAGGCCACACCTGGAGTATTGTGTACAGTTTTGGTCTCCTAACCTGAGGAAGGACATTCTTGCTATTGAGGGAATGCAGTGAAGGTTCACCAGACTGATTCCCGGGATGGCGGGACTGACCTATCAAGAAAGACTGGATCAACTGGGCTTGTATTCACTGGAGTTCAGAAGAATGAGAGGGGACCTCATAGAAACGTTTAAAATTCTGATAGGTTTAGACAGGTTAGATGCAGGAAGAATGTTCCCAATGTTGGGGAAATCCAGAACCAGGGGTCACAGTCTAAGGATAAGGGGTAAGCCATTTAGGACCGAGATGAGGAGGAACTTCTTCACCCAGAGAGTGGTGAACCTGTGGAATTCTCTACCACAGAAAGTTGTTGAGGCCAATTCACTAAATATATTCAAAAAGGAGTTAGATGTAGTCCTTACTACTAGGGGAATCAAGGGGTATGGCGAGAAAGTAGGAATGGGGTACTGAAGTTGCATGTTCAGCCATGAACTCATTGAATGGCGGTGCAGGCCCGAAGGGCTGAATGGCCTACTCCTGCACCTATTTTCTATGTTTTCTATGTTTCTATAATTTTGGACACATCTACTGGATTGTCCCTTAATCGAGTTCGGCCACAGTTAGAGTACTGCGTACAGTTCTGGTGACCACCTTACAGGAAAAATGTCATTGCACTAGAGAGGATATGAGGAGATTTACAAGGATGTTGACAGAACGGGAGAATTTTAGCTATGAGGACAGATTGGATAGGCTTGGGTTGTTTTCTTTGGAACAGAGGAGGCTGAGGGGAGACTTAATTGAGGTGTATAGTATTAGGCAGTCCCTCATATCGAGGATGACCTGCTTCCACACCAAAAAGGGATGAGTTCACAGGTGTTTCAATGAGGAACCTGACATTCTAGGTTCCAAACTACATACTGAAGGGTGGAAGATGCCTGTGCATGGATTCTTTTAACGTGGGATGGCCGTTGCACACCAGCCACCACCAAAAGCACACCACCACCACCAAAGGTGTATAAAATTATGAGGGGCCTAGATAGAGTGGATAGGAAGGACCTGAGCAAAGAGCTCAGTAACCAGAGGGTATGGATTTAAAGTGGAAGGATTAGAAGGGAGTGAGAACTTTTTTCATGCAGAGTGTGGTAGGGGTCAGGAACTCTCAGCCTGAAAGGGTTACAGTGGCAGAAAACTTCATTGCATTTAAAACGTACTTGGATATGACTTAAAGTGCCATAATCTACAAGGCAACGGACCTAGAGCTGGAAAGTGGGATTAGGCTGGATAGCTCTTTTTTGGCCAGCACGGACACGACGGGGCAAATTGACTCATTCTGTCTCTTAAATTTTGATGATTCCATGATTATAACCTCTGCTCTAATAAATACAGCTTTATTTTTATAAATCTCTTACAATTAAATCCTATCCTCCTTGGTATCATCCCAATAATTATACATTTCTATGATAAAATGCTCAAAACTGTTAGTTTATTTTGTTGTGACTTTAACGAATGTCTTGTACAGATTCATCATCACCTCCTTACATTTTATTAATTGCCCCTACATATTAAAAACAATATCCCATTTGCCTTTTTCATGGCATTTCCCACAAGATCCTGCACAAGTGACAGGGCAAATCCCCAGAAGCATATAACTCCACGCAGCAAGTACAGGCAAGATATATGGCCCTCAGCCTCACCAGCTCATGGATATCGCGGACTAGCAAAATCTCAAAAGACTCATGAGAGACATCGCAGTTAAACATCGTCCTTATTGCTTCCAATAAGGAATTACTTTGCCGTGCATGAGACAGACCGTGCCCCATCGAGTTCATGAGTCGCAAGCTGGAACAAAAATGGTCCCTCATTACTCTGAACAAATTCACTGCACACAATGAAAACAAGCCACTTCGCATGTAGGTTGCAGTTAGACCATCTTTAATGCGTATATCAGAATGGCTGCCAGTACCATGGAGAACGGTATCCGAGCATTTACTGAACAAAATAGGAGGTTCGAATTAGTGAATCCATTGTGGTGACTGTTGTAAGGGTGATGTGCAGAACTCAGGAGAAAAATTTGGTTTTGAGAGCCTTCTGCATCAGACTCACTTACCTTGGAACCATAGGTATTTATAGCATAGATCTTAGGCAGTGCCAGCTCCTTGCTAGAATAATCTAAAAATAATCCCACTGCTCCACTCTCTCCCCATGTGCCGGTATCTTTCTCTGCTTTAATTGTTCATCTATTCTTCCCTTAAAAGCTGTAAAGGTCTCTGCTTCAACCGCACCCTGCAACAAAGCATTCAATGCTCCAAAGCTCTGCGTAAAGATATTTCTCCAAACCTCTCTCCTCATTCTTGGTGACAATGTTAAACTGATGACACCTTGTCATTTACTCCCCAACCAGAGGAAATAATCTTTCCCTCTTCACTCTAAAGAAAAATACAAATGTTGAATACACATTTATTTTCTAGGGGTATCCCAGAAATTTGAAAGACTTTAATTGATGCATTTCTGACTTTTTTTGAAACCTGCAATGAAAATGGGCTCTGCACTTTTTGGGGTAAAATTTTGGCTTCACCCCATGGGCAATAATCTGATGGAACAGATCACACACTTGTTATAGAACCCACCTGATTTTCATTTCTGTGGATTTCAATGAAATTAAAATTGGTTAAGTTCTATATCGGAAATAATCTATCACTGGGAGAAAACAAGGTTTTAATTCAATTTCTTTTTCAAATCAAATGAGGATTTGAACCTACTCTTGTCGATTTATAGATTGATTCCAGTCAGGGCTGTAGGCCGTACACTAAAAATTGTGTGCAATCATTTCAGTAATGCAGTAAACATGGGAGACTTTAATTTTCATATAGACTGGGCAAACTATATTTACATTAATAGTACAGAGCATGAGTTCATGGAATGCATTCAAGATAGTTTTCTAGATCAGTATGTTGCGAAACAAACTAGGGAACAGGCTATTTTAGATCTGGTATTATGCAAGGTTAACAGAGTTTATTAATAATCTTGCAGTAAAAGGAGCCTCTGGAGTGCAGTGATCATAATATGATAGAACTTTATATTGAGTTTGAGAGCGATTTAGCTAAATCTGAAACTAGGGTCAAAGGGCCCAAATTTGCCAGGAGTTGCTCCGTTTTTTTTTTGAGCAACTTGATTTTTTTCTGGAGTATCCTAAAAAATCCCCATTCTGCACATTTAATTTGCGCCAGTGTAAGTGAGTTAGTTAGGATTTTTTTAGGTTTCGTTTTTTTTTCAAAAGGGGCGTTACCAGCCACCTACACCTGTTTTGGCCATTTAAGCCAGTTTGGACAGCTAATAGTTGCTCCAAACTAACTTAGGCCATCATATGTGGCCACTTATGGCCGCACAGAAAACCCTTGTGGAGAGTTAAGAAATCAGCGCAGGTAGCCAGAGATAGGGAGGAGGAAGGGAAGCGAGAGGACCTTGCAAAGCACTAAACACCTTCACAACAACATTAAAGAAACATAAAAACCATCAATAAAAAATAAAAAATAAAACTTAAGTCACCAAGGGCTCAAGGCTGTGCCAAACAACATACATTAGTTCACACAGATTGATTATCCTATCAACATTAAATGAAAACTATATTTTATAGTCTAAAATGCTCTGTCCAGTTCAACATATTGAAATAGAAATTCCGATGTCCCGGGCCCGTAAAAGTATCTACGGACCCGGGAAGGCATCGGAAAAGCCGGTTTGTAGCGCACAATGCAGCTTGACAGGTCTTTCCCCATGCGCTAGAGAACTATGAGTTCTCGTGCAAAATTCCGACTTTTAGAGATCTTCTGCCCAGGATTAGGGCACGAAAGTTCTGCACTAGATAAAGCAGGCATACAGTCTGCATTCTGTGTGCAGAGGTGCTTGAGGAACCAGGTAGTTAGTGTACATTACAGGAATTTTACTTTTTAAAGCCTGACATCAGCACTGTAGATAGAAGGATTGTTAGCGATTGTCCTTTATAGCTGCTTTGAAGGCTGCTTGTTGAATGGAAACATTTCAATAGTAAAAGTAGCTGGTGTTTTCTGTAATGGTTTGGAGTATATCCTGGTCTGGGGTGTCTTGAGCTTGCTGTAATGGTTTGTAGTATACTGGTCTGGTGTCTCCAGCTTGCTGTAATGGTTTGTAGTATACTGGTCTGGTGTCTTGAGCTTGCTGTAATGGTTTGTAATATACTGGTCTGGTGTCTCGCGCTTGCTGTACTAGTTTGTAGTATACTGGTCTGGTGAGTCGAACTTGCTGTAATGGTTTGTAGTATACTGGTCTGGTGTCTCGAGCTTGCTGTAATAGTTTGTAGTATACTGGTCTGGTGTCTTGAGCTTACTGTAATGGTTTGTAGTATACTGGTCTGGTGTCTTGAGCTTGCTGTAATGATTTGTAGTATACTGGTCTGGTGTCTTGAGCTTGCTGTAATAGTTTGTAGTATACTGGTCTGGTGTCTTGAGCTTACTGTAATGGTTTGTAGTATACTGGTCTGGTGTCTTGAGCTTGCTGTAATGATTTGTAGTATACTGGTCTGGTGTCTTGAGCTTGCTGCTGGCCTCAGCTAACTTAACATAGACCAGGTATAATTCTCTGATCTTCTGAGTCTGTGTGGTCCAGCATCTACCAACTTAGCCATCAGGGGAAGCTCCTTATTTCTATTTTTAACCCTAGAAAACATTCTGACCTTCTTTCACTCACAAACATCATTGCAAGTTGGCCCCATTTACTGGTGCCCCTCCCCATCTCCCCATTTACTGGTGCCCCCCCCCCATCTCCACATTTACTGGTGCCTCTCCCCAAAATTAAAGCAATCGTCAGTTTAGATAATAAACTTAATTAAAAGATTATTTTAACGGTTTTTAACAGTCTTTATATTGCTTTAATTAACTTTTAAAGTGTTTAAAACTGTTAAAATGTTTAAAATAAATTAGACCATAGAAACATAGAAACATAGAAAATAGGTGTAGGAGTAAGCCATTCGGCCCTTCTAGCCTGCACTGCCATTCAATTAGTTCATGGCTGAACATGCAACTTCAGTACCCCATTCCTGCTTTCTCGCCATACCCCTTGATCCCATTAGTAGTAAGGACTACATCTAACTCTTTTTTGAATATATTTAGTGAATTGGCCTCAACAACTTTCTGTGGTAGAGAATTCCACAGGTTCACCACTCTCTGGGTGAAGACGTTCCTCCTCATCTCGGTCCTAAATGGCTTACCCCTTATCCTGAGACTGTGACCCCTGGTTCTGGACTTCCCCAACATTGGGAACATTCTTCCTGCATCTAACCTGTCTAAACCCATCAGAATTTTAAACGTTTCTATGAGGTCCCCTCTCATTCTTCTGAACTCCAGTGAATACAAGCCCAGTTGATCCAGTCTTTCTTGATAGGTCAGTCCCGCCATCCTGGGAATCAGTCTGGTGAACCTTCGCTGCATTCCCTCAATAGCAAGAATGTCCTTCCTCAGGTTAGGAGACCAAAACTGTACACAATACTCCAGGTGTGGCCTCACCAATGCCCTGTACAACTGTAGCAACACCTCGCTGCCCCTGTACTCCAATCCCCTCGCTATGAAGGCCAACATGCCATTTGCTTTCTTAACCGCCTGCTGTACCTGCATGCCAACCTTCAATGACTGATGTACCATGACACCCAGGTCTCGTTGCACCTCCCCTTTTCCTAATCTGTCACCATTCAAATAATAGTCTGTCTCTCTGTTTTTACCACCAAAGTGGATAACCTCACATTTATCCACATTATACTTCATCTGCCATGCATTTGCCCACTCACCTAACCTATTCCAGTCGCTCTGCAGCCTCATAGCATCCTCCTCGCAGCTCACACTGCCACCTAACTTAGTGTCATCCGCAAATTTGGAGATACTACATTTAATCCTCTCGCCTAAATCATTAATGTACAGTGTAAACAGCTGGGGCCCCAGCACAGAACCTTGCGGTACCCCACTAGTCACCGCCTGCCATTCTGAAAAGTACCCATTTACTCCTACTCTTTGCTTCCTGTCTGACAACCAGTTCTCAATCCATGTCAGCACACTACCCCCAATCCCATGTGCTTTAACTTTGCACATTAATCTTTTGTGTGGGACCTTGTCGAAAGCCTTCTGAAAGTCCAAATATACCATATCAACTGGTTCTCCCTTGTCCACTCTACTGGAAACATCCTCAAAAAATTCCAGAAGATTTGTCAAGCATGATTTCCCTTTCACAAATCCATGCTGACTTGGACCTATCATGTCACCTCTTTCCAAATGCGCTGCTATGACATCCTTAATAATTGATTCCATCATCTTACCCATTACCAATGTCAGGCTTACCGGTCTATAATTCCCTGTTTTCTCTCTCCCTCCTTTTTTAAAAAGTGGTGTTACATTGGATACCCTGTACTCGATAGGAACTGATCCAGAGTCAATGGAATGTTGGAAAATGACTGTCAATGCATCCGCTATTTCCAAGGCCACCTCCTTAAGTATTCTGGAATGCAGTCCATCAGGCCCTGGGGATTTATCGGCCTTCAATCCCATTAATTTCCCCAACACAATTTCCCGACTAATAAGGATTTCCCTCAGTTCCTCCTCCTTACTAGACCCTCTGACCCCTCTTATATACGGAAGGTTGTTAATGTCCTCCTTAATGAATACCGAACCAAAGCACTTGTTCAATTGGTCCGCCATTTCTTTGTTCCCCGTTATGACTTCCCCTGATTCTGACTGCAGGGGACCGACGTTTGTTTTTACTCACCTTTTTCTCTTTACATATCTATAGAAACTTTTGCAATCCGTCTTAATGTTCCCTGCAAGCTTCTTCTCGTACTCCATTTTCCCTGCCCCAATCAAACCCTTTGTCCTCCTCTGCTGAGTTCTAAATTTCTCCCAGTCTCCGGGTTCACTGCTATTTCTGGCCAATTTGTATGCCTCTTCCTTGGTTTTAATACTATCCCTGATTTCCCTTGATAGCCACGGTTGATCCACCTTCCCTTTTTTATTTTTACGACAGACAGGAATGTACAATTGTTGTAGTTCATCCATGCGGTCTCTAAATGTCTGCCATTGCCCATCCACAGTCAACCCCATAAGTATCATTCGCCAATCAATCCCAGCCAATTCATGCCTCATACCTTCAAAGTTACCCTTCTTTAAGTTCTGGACCATGGTCTCTGAATTAACTGTTTCATTCTCCATCCTAATGCAGAATTCCACCATATTATGGTCACTCTTCCCCAAGGGGCCTCGCACAACAGTATTGCTAATTAATCCTCTCTCATTACACAACACCCAGTCTAAGATGGCCTCCCCTCTAGTTGGTTCCTCGACATATTGGTCTAGAAAACCATCCCTTATGCACTCCAGGAAATCCTCCTCCACTGTATTGCTTCCAGTTTGGTTAGCCCAATCTATGTGCATATTAAAGTCACCCATTATAACTGCTGCAGCCTTATTGCATGCACCCCTAATTTCCTGTTTGATGCTCTCCCTGACATTACTACTACTGTTTGGAGGTCTGTACACAACTCCCACTAACGTTTTTTACCCTTTGATGTTCTGCAGTTCTACCCATATAGATTCCACATCATCCAAGCTAATGTCCATTCTAACTATTGCATTAATCTCTTCTTTAACCAGCAATGCTACCCCACCTCCTTTTCCTTTTATTCTATCCTTCCTGAATGTTGAATACCCCTGGATGTTGAGTTCCCAGCCCTGATCATCCTGGAGCCACGTCTCCGTAATCCCAATCACATCATATTTGTTAACATCTATTTGCATAGTTAATTCATCCACCTTATTACGGAAACTCCTTACATTAAGACACAAAGCCTTCAGGCTTGTTTTTTTAACACCCTTTTTCCTTTTAGAATTTTGCTGTACAGTGGCCCTTTTAGTTTTTTGTCTTGGGTTTCTCTGCCCTCCACCTTTCCTCATCTCTTTTCTGTCTTTTGCTTTTGTCTCCTTTTTGTTTCCCTCTGTCTCCCTGCATTGATTCCCATCCCCCTGCCATATTAGTTTAACTCCTCCCCAACAGCACTAGCAAACACTCCCCCTCGGAAATTGGTTCCGGTCCTGCCCAGGTGCAGACCGTCCGCTTTGTACTGGTCCCACCTCCCCCAGAACTGGTTCTAATGCCCCAGGAATTTGAATCCCTCCCTGCTGCACCACTGCTCAAGCCATTTATTCATCTGCGCTATCCTGCGATTCCTACTCTGACTAGCACGTGGCACTGGTAGCAATCCCGAGATTACTACTTTTGAGGTCCTACTTTTTAATTTAGCTCCTAGCTCCTTAAATTCGTTCGTAGGACCTCATCCCTTTTTTACCTATATCGTTGGTACCAATGTGCACCACGACAACTGGCTGTTCTCCCTCCTTTTTTAGAATGTCCTGCACCCGCTCAGAGACATCCTTGACCCTTGCACCAGGGAGGCAACATACCATCCTGGAGTCTCGGTTGCGGCCGCAGAAACGCCTATCTATTCCCCTTACAATTGAATCCCTTATCACTATCGCTCTCCCTCTCTTTTCCCTACCCTCCTGTTCAACAGAGCCAGCCACGGTGCCATGAACTTGGCTGCTGCTGCCCTCCCCTGATGAGTCATCCCCCTCAACAGTACTCAAAGCAGTGTATCTGTTTTGCAGGGGGATGACCACAGGGGACCCCTGCACTACCTTCCTTGCACTGCCCTTCCTGCTGGTCTTCCATTCCCTATCTGGCTGTGGACCCTTCACCTGCGATAAGACCAACTCACTACACGTGCTACTCACGTCATTCTCAGCATCGTGGATGCTGCAGAGTGAATCCACCCTCAGCTCCAACTCCGCAACGCGTTCCGTCAGGAGCTGGAGGCGGATACACTTCCCGCACACGTAGTCGTCAGGAACACTGGAGTCGTCCCTGAGTTCCCACATGGTACAGGAGGAGCATAACACGCGACCGAGCTGTCCTGTCATGACTTAACCCTTAGATAGGCAACAACAATGCTAAAGTTTACTCACTGTTATAGAAGAGAAGAAAGAAAAACTACTCACCAATTACCAGCCAATCACTTACCCCCTTGGCTGTGACGTCACCTTTCTGTTTCTTTCTACTTCTTTTTTGCCTTCTCCCTGTAGATGCACAAGTACGCCTCTCCACGCACCTCCTCGACGCTGGGCCCCGGCCTCCGACCCCGGACTCGCGCCTCACCAACTGCCGCCGCCTCTCACTGCCGCTGGGCCTTTTATAGGCCTCCGACACCGGACTCGCGCCTCAATCTTTAAACTATTCTAAAAGATTAAAAATTATTGTAAAATCTCACCTTTCAAAGCCTTGTCGTGATCTCTAAAGCAGCTGCAGCACTGAAGGTAAAAAAAAATCGGGGGCGTTGCCTTTTGACAGCTCCTGTGGACGGGGTCAGACTCCGAAAGAAGCTACAGGCTTCGCGCGCGCTACATTCCCGGGCGACGTGACGTCAAACGCTGCCCAGGAATCTTCATCACAAAATCGGAAGTTTAAGAGGCCGCAGGAGAGAATGGTAAATGCGCATTTTTTTTCTTTATTTTACCAGATTGCCCGCGGGAATGGTGTTACAGGAATTTCTGGACCACTGACACACAAAATCTAGTTAAACGATGGATTGACCTGAGAGTTTCTCACTGAAATTAAGCAGCATCGATGCCAGCATGTCTTTGGACTAGCTATGACCTCCATCTCTGGATAGCATATTAACGTTTCAGATCACCACTAGCCTTGCTCTATGCCGCTAGCTTATTGTTATGAAAATTCAGAATTTAATATGACAAAAATATGTTTAACTGCATCAGAACTGGACTTTTCTTTAAAAACAAAATGCTACCCCTCCCCCCACCCCCTTCCAACGGCTATAAAAAAAAGTTCCTTGTATGTGAGTCCCAACGGCTCATGTATGCAACTGTGCACATTCTGCTAAGCAATTCACTATGGCTGCTGGTGCTTCTAAACAACAGGATTCCATGAACTCCATGGGAACCTCTCTGACAGACATGCCACTCCTGCTTGTACCCCTAACTTACTTCATCCATGGCTCTGTGTTGTGCAGCATAGTTTACCAGTGCAGTGCTGTTGAGTATCGGGTCGTCCCTTCGGCCAGGAATGGAAACATAGAAAATAGGTGCAGGAGTGGGCCATTCGGCCCTTCGAGTCTGCACCACCATTCAATAAGATCATGCCTGATCATTCCCTCAGTACGCCTTTCCTGCTTTCTCTCCATACCCCTTGATCCCTTTAGCCGTAAGGGCCATATCTAACTCCCTCTTGAATATATCCAATGAACTGGCATCAACAACTCTCTGCGGCAGGGAACTCCACAGGTTAACAACTCTCTGAGTGAAGAAGTTTCTCCTCATCTCAGTCCTAAATGATCTACCACTTATCCTGAGACTGTGTCCCCTGGTTCTGGACTTCCCCAACATCGAGAACATTCTTCCCGCATCTAACCTGTCCAATCCCATCAGAATCTTATACGTTTCTATGAGATCCCCTCTCATCATTCTAAACTCCAGTGTATAAAGGCCCAGTTGATCCAGTCTCTCCTCATATGTCAATCCAGCCATCCCTGGAATCAGTCTGGTGAACCTTCGCTGCACTCCCTCAATAGCAAGAACGCCCTTCCTCAGATTAGGAGACCAAAACTGAACACAATATTCCAGGTGAGGTCTCATCAAGGCCCTGTACAACTGCAGTAATACCTCCCTGCTCCTATACTCAAATTCTCTAGCTATGAAGGCCACCATACCATTTGCCTTCTTCACTGCCTGCTGTACCTGCATGCCAACTTTCAATGACTGATGAACCATGACACCCAGGTCTCATTGCACCTCCCCTTTTCCTAATCTGCTGCCATTTAGATAATATTCTGCCTTCGTGTTTTTGCCCCCAAAGTGGATAACCTCACATTTATCCACATTATACTGCATCTGCCATGCATTTGCCCACTCACCTAACCTGGCCAAGTCACCCTACAACCTCTTAGCGTCCTCCTCACAGCTCACACCACCACCCAGTTTAGTGTCATCTGCAAACTTGGAGATATTACACTCTATTCCTTCATCTAAATCATTAAAGTATATTGTAAAGAGTTGGGGTCCCAGCACTGAGCCCTGCGGCACTGCACTAGTCACTGCCTGCCATTCTGAAAAGGACCCGATTATCCCGACTCTCTGCTTCCTGTCTGCCAACCAGTTCTCTATCCACGTCAGTACATTACCCCCAACACCATGTGCTTTGATTTTGCACACCAATCTCTTGTGTGGGACCTTGTCAAAAGTCTTTTGAAAGTCCAAATACACCACATCCGCTGATTCTTCCTTGTCCACTCTACTAGTTACATCCTCGAAAAATTCCAGAAGATTTGTCAAGCATGATTTCCCTTACATAAGTCCATGCTGACTTGGACCGATCCTGTCACTGCTTTCCAAATGCGCTGCTATTTCATCCTTAATGATTGATTCCAACATTTTCCCCAATACTGATGTCAGGCTAACCGGTCTATAATTACCCACTTTCTCTCCCTCCTTTTTTAAAAAGTGGTGTTAGCTACCCTCCAGTCCATAGGAACTGATCCAGAGTCGATAGACTGTTGGAAAATGATCACCAATACATCCACCATTTCTAGGGCTACTTCCTTAAGTACTCTGAGATGCAGACTACCCGACCCCGTGGATTTAACGGCCTTCAATCCCATCAATTTCCCGAACACAATTTCCTGCCTAATAAGGATATCCTTTAGTTCCCCCTTCTCACTAGACCCTTGATCCCCTAGTACATCCGGAAGGTTATTCGTGTCTTTCTTCGTGAAGACAGAACATAGAAACATAGAAACATAGAAAATAGGTGCAGGAGTAGGCCATTTGGCCCTTTGAGCCTGCACCGCCATTCAGCAAGATCATGGCTGATCACCCACCCCAGCACCTCCCCCCATGCCTCCTCCACACCCCCGACCCCCCCCAGCCGCAAGGACCACATCCAACTCCCTCCCGAACACATCCAATGAACTGACATCAACAACTCTCCGCGACAGGGAACCCCACAGGCCAACAACTCTCCGAGTGAAGAAGTCTCTCCCAATCCCAGCCCCAAACAGCCCACCCCCCATCCCAAGAGCGTGGCCCCCCACCGGCACCGGACCCACTCAACACCGGAAACACTCCCCCCGCACCCAACCCGCCCCGTCCCGTCAGAATCCTTCCCAAATGCCGAACACCCCCAGATGTTGAGCCCCGCCCTGGCCACCCCGGAGCCACGCCCCCGCGACGCCAATCACACCACATACACCAACCACCATCTGCGCAGTCAACCCATCCACCCCACTCCGAACACTCCCCGCACCGAGGCACAGAGCCCCCAGGCTCGCCCCTCCAACACATTTCGCCCCCCCAGACCTCCGCTGCAATGTGGCCCCTCCTGTCCCCCGCCCTGGGTTTCTCCGCACCCCCCCCCCCACCTCCACCACTCTCCCCTCCATCCCCCGCCCCCGTCTCCCCTCAACTTCCCTCTGCCTCCCTGCACAGGCTCCCATCTTGGGGGCGGTTACCTTCTGGGGCAGGAAATTTTAGCCCCCAGCGAGGAAGTCCTGCTCCCGCCGCAGAATTGGCCTTACCACCCCTCAATGGAAGCGGAGTGCAATTTCCCACACTCCACTTCCTTTGGGGGCAGTTACCGGGGCACGACGGGATGCTCCTGTGACAGTTGGAACTGGTGCTCTCCACTCTCCCGTCCTGTGACAGTTTGAACTGGTGCTCTCCACTCTCCCGTCCTGTGACAGTTTGAACCGGTGCTCTCCACTCTCCCGTCCTGTGACAGTTTGAACCGGTGCTCTCCACTCTCCCGTCCTGTGACAGCTGGAACTGGTGATATACACCCACCTTCATGTGAAAGTTGGAAAACCAAAGTATTTGTTCAATTGGTCTGCCATTTCTTTGTTCCGTTGGGTCGTCCCTTCAGCCAGGGATAGGGGTGGCGAGCCGGGTCAGGCTCACAGCCTGCAGGACACGCTGGGAGGGCAAGGAGCTACTGCGTATTCGCGCAGACTCCACTGCTCATGCATGCAGCTTCCGGCACTGTTTTCGGCGTAGGGCTGTAGCTCCGCACCCCCACTGCTTTTGCCACGCCACGCCAAGGCCTACGATGGTCTATGGAGCGGGGAGAATACCGAGGTAAATTTTTGGCGCCGTTTTTGGAGTACAAAGTTGCCGCACCTCAGGCAACTGCACCGTTTTAACCGGAAGGCCAAATTTTAGCCTTTAAATCTGAACAAAGCAAACTACGTAGCTATGAGTGCACAAATGTAAGTGATGGCATCAAACAGGAAATGAGAGATGCTTGTAACAAGAGTACTACAGTAATCGTAGGTGACTTTAATCTACATTTCGACTGGCCAAACCAAATTAGTAATAATACTGTGGAAGATGAATTCCTGGAGTGTGCATGAGATTTTTTTTTTTAGACCAGTATGTTGAGGAGCCTGCTAATGAACAGGCTATCCTAGATTGGGTATTGTGTAATGAGAAGGGGTTAATTAACAGTTTTGTTGTGCGGGTTCCTTTAGGGAAGAGTGACCATAACATGATTGAATTCTTTATTAAGATGGAACGTGAAGTAGTCTAATCCGAAACTAGGGTCCTAAATCTAAACAAAGGAAGGTATGAGGAATGAATTGGCTATGATAAATTGGGAAGATTCATTAAAAGGCATGACGGTGGATAGGCAATGGCTAACATTTAAGGAACGAACGCATGAATTGCAACATTCCTTTCTGGCGTATAAACAAAAAAGGAAAAGTGGCCCAACCATGGCGAACAAAAGAAATTAAGGATAGTATTAGATTCAAAGAGAAGTTATACAAAGTTGCCAGAAAAGGTAGCAAGCCTGAGGATTGGAAGCAATTTAGAATTCAGCAAAAGAGGACCAAGAGATTGATTAAGAGGGGAAAAACAGAGTATGAGAGTAAACTTGCAAGGAACATAAAAACCGACTGCTAAAGTTTTTACACGTATGTAAAAGAAAAAGATTAGTGAAGACAAATGTAGGTCCTCTACAGACTGAAACGGGAGAATTTATAATGGGGAACAAGGAAATGGCAGAACAATTAAATAAATACTTCGGTTCTGTCTTCACCGAAGAGAACACAAAAAACTTCCCAGAAATGCTCAGGAACCAAGGGTCTAGTGAGCAAGAGGAATTAAAGGAAATGATTATTAATAAGAAAATAGTGCTGGAGAAATTAATGGGACTGAAGACTGATAAATCCCCAGGGCCTGATGATCTGCATCCCAGAGTACTAAAATAGGTAGCCATGGAAATAGTGGATGCATTGGTTGTCATCTTCCAAAATTCTATAGATTATAGAACAGTTCCTGCAGATTGGAGGGTGGCAAATGTAACCCCACTATTTAAAAAAGGAGGGAGAGAGAAAACAGAACTGCAGACCAATTAATCTAGCATCAATAGTAGGGAAAATGCTAGGGTCTATTATAAAAGATGTGATAACGGCACACTTAGATAATATCAACGTGCTTAGAAAAAGTCAACATGAATTTATGAAAGGAAAATCGTGTTTGACAAACCTACTGGAGTTTTTTGACAATGTAACTGATAGAATAGATAAGAGAGAACCAGTGGATGTAGTGTATTTGGATTTTCAGAAGGCCTTTGATAAGAGGTTAGTGTACAAAATTAAAGCACATAGGATTGGGGTAATGTACTGGCATGGATTGAAAATTGGTTCACTGACAGGAAATAGAGAGTTGGAGTAAACGGATCTTTTTCAGGGTGGCGGATAGTGACTAGTGGGGTAACGGATCCATCACAGACCCAATTCACGTCCGGACCAGGGTCAAGCAGGTCTACATCATCGCTCCAACCCTCTTCTCAATCTTCCTCGCTGCCATGCTCCACCTCAGTCGACAAGCTCCCCGCTGGAGTGGAACTAAACTACAGAACCAATGGGAACCTGTTCAACCTTCACTGTCTCCAGGCCAGATCCAAGACCACCCCAACCTCTGTCGTCGAGCTATAGAACGCAGATGACGCCTGCGTCTGCCCACACAAGCTGAACTCCAGGACATAGTCGACGTATTTACTGAGGCATACGAAAGCATGGGCCTTACGCTAAACATCAGTAAGACAAAGGTCCTCCACCAGCCTGTCCTTGCCGCACAGCACTGCCCCCTCCCAGTCATCAAGATCCACGGCGCAGCCCTAGACAACGTGGACCACTTCTTTTATCTCTGGAGCCTCCTATGAACAAGAGCAGGCATTGACAATGAGATCCAACACCGCCTCCAGTGCGCCAGTGCAGCCTTCGGCCACCTGAGGGAAAGAGTGTTTGAAGACCAGGCCCTCAAAACTGTCACCAAGCTCATGGTCTACAGGACTGTAGTAATACCTCCCCTCCTGTATGGCTCAGAAACATAGACCATGTACAGCAGACACCCCAAGTCGCTGGAGAAATACCACCAACGATGTCTCCGCAAGATCCTACAAATCCCCTGGGGAGGACAGACGCAGCAACATTGGCGTCCTCGACCAGGCCAACATCCCCAGCATTGAAGCACTGACCACACTTGATCAGCACCGCTGGGCAGGCCACATTGTCCGCATGCCAGACACGAGACTCCCAAAGCAAGCGCTCTACTCGGAACTCCTTCATGGCAAACGAGCCAAAGGTGGGCAGCGGAAATTTTACAAGGACACCCTCAAAGCCTCCCTGATAAAGTGCAATATCCCCACTGACACCTGGGAGACCCTGGCTAAAGACCGCCCTAAGTGGAGGAAGTGCATCCGGGAAGGCACTGAGCTCCTCGAGTCTCGTCGCCGAGAGCATGCAGAAATCAAGTGCAGGCAGCGGAAAGAACGTGCGGCAAAACAGCCTCACGCACCCCTTCCCTCAATGATTATCTGTCCCACCTATGACAGAGACTGTGGTTCTCGTATTGGACTGTACAGCCACCTAAGAACTCATGTTAAGGGTAGAAGCAAGTCTTCCTCGATTCCGAGGGACTGCCTATGATGATGACCACAGGGATCAGTGCTTGGGCCCCAGCTATTCACAATATATATATAAATGATTTGGATGAGGGAACCAAATGTAATATTTCCAAGTTTGCTGACGACACAAAACTAGGTGGGATTGTGAGTTGTCAGGAGAATGCAAAGACGCTGCAAGGCGATTTAGATAGGTTGAGTGAGTGGACAAACACATGGCAGATGCAGTATAACGTGGATAAATGTGAAGTTATCCACTTTGGTAGGAAAAACATAAAGACAAAGTATTATTTAAATGGTGATAGCTTGGGAAATGTCGATGTACAAAGGGACCTGGGTGTCCTTGTACACCAGTCTTGAAAGCAAACATGCAGGTGCAGAAAGCAGTTAGGAAGGCAAATGGTATGTTAGCCTTCATTGCAAGAGGATTTGAGTACAGGAGCAAGGATGTCTTACTACAGTTATACAGGGCCTTGGTGAGACCACACCTGGAGTATTGTGTGCAGTTTTGGTCTCCTTACCTGAGAAAGGATATACTTGCCATAGAGGGAGTGCAGCGAAGGTTCACCAGACTGATTCCTGGGATGGCAGGACTGTCGTATGAGGAGACATTGGGTCGACTGGGCCTGTATTCACTAGAGTTTAGAAGAATGAGAGGGGATCTCATTGAAACGTATAAAATTCTGACTAGGTTGGATAGACTGGATGCGCAGAGGATGTTTCCCCTGGCTGGGAAATCTAGAACAAGGGGTCACAGTCTCAGGATACAAGGTAGGAAATTTAGGACCGAGATGAGGAGAAATTTTTTCACTCGGAGGGTGGTGAACCTGTGGAATTCTCTACCACAGAAGGTTGTGGAGGCCAAGTCACTGAATATATTTAAGAAGGAGATAGATCGATTTCTAGTCACAAAAGCCATCAAGGGGTATGGGAAAAAAGCGGGAATATAGTGTTGAGACAGAGGATCAGCCATGATCATATTGAATGGTGGTGCAGGCTCGAAGAGCTGAATGGCCTACTACGTTTCTATGTTTCTATGAGAGGCGAGTTGACCAAGGTAGATTGGGAAACTACATTAAAAGATATGACGGTAGATAAGCAATGGCAAACATTTAAAGAAATAATTCATAATTCACAACGAATATACATTCCCTTAAGGAAAAAATCCCCACAAGATAAATGGTCCAACCCGTGGCTAACGAGAAGTTAATGATAGAATTAGATAGATGGGAGAGGCTTATAATGTGGCCAGAAAGAGCATTAAACCTGAGGATTGGGAGGATTTTAGAATTCAGCAAAGGAGGACCAAGAAATTGATAGAGAAAAAATAGAATATGAGAGTAAAGTAGCAAGAGACATAAAAACAGATGGTAAAAGCTACCATAGGAATGTAAAAAGGAAGAGATTAGCTAATGTAAATGTGGGTTCCTTACAGGCAGAGACAGGAGAAATTACAATCAGGATTAAGGAAATGGCAGAGACATTAAACAAATACTTTGCATCTGTCTTCAAAGAAGAAGACACAAACAAAATTCTGTTAAGTGGGAAACCAATCAACATTCCCTCTAAGCTGCTTTCTGCTGGTCCTGCGCAGCCCAGGACCTGCTCTTCAATGTTAAATTTTGCGCATGCGCGAAACTGAATGGACGTTGCACCCAAAATAAAAAATAGGGGAACATTGGAAGCAAGGATTTAGTGAGAATGAGGAACTTAAAGCAGTTAGTATTACAGGTAGAGCGTCGAAAATCCGGAAGGCTCGCTTCAGATTCTGTGTATTTCTGGACTTCGGAACGTCTTTCCAACATCGCAAGTCCAGAAATGCCTGGGCTTAAGGTAGGTAGGAAGGGGAGGGGGATCGGGCGGCCGAGTGGGAGGGGATTTCCCTGAGACGGGGGCGAGGTCGGCGGCGGCCCGCAGTGGGTAAAAGGTTGGTAGGGGAGAGGTCGGCGGCGGCCCAAGGTGGGAAAAGGTAGTCAGCGGGTAAGAGGTCAGCGGGGGAGAGGTCGGCAGTGGCCCAAGGTGGGTAAGAGGTCGGCAGTGGCCCAAGGTGGGTAAGAGGTCGGCAGTGGCCCAAGGTGGGTAAGAGGTCGGCAGTGGCCCAAGGTGGGTAAGAGGTCAGCAGTGGCCCAAGGTGGGTAAGAGGTCAGCAGTGGCCCAAGGTGGGTAAGAGGTCGGCAGTGGCCCAAGGTGGGTAAGAGGTCGGCAGTGGCCCAAGGTGGGTAAGAGGTCGGCAGTGGCCCAAGGTGGGTAAGAGGTCGGCAGTGGCCCAAGGTGGGTAAGAGGTCAGCAGTGGCCCAAGGTGGGTAAGAGGTCGGCAGTGGCCCAAGGTGGGTAAGAGGTCGGCAGTGGCCCAAGGTGGGTAAGAGGTCGGCAGTGGCCCAAGGTGGGTAAGAGGTCGGCAGTGGCCCAAGGTGGGTAAGAGGTCGGCGATGGCCCGAGGCAGGGGTCCGGATTCCGGAACATTTTCCGGATTCCGGATGACCCTGCCACAGATCGTCCCAGTGTCTGGATTCCGGAGCAGTATGGATTCTGGAACTTTGGATTTTCGACGCTGTACCTGTCGTAAAGAAATACTACTGGAGAAAATGGGACTAAAAGTGGACAACTCCCCGGGACCTGATGGCCTACATCCTAAGGATTTATAAGAGAGGGCTACATAGATAGTGGATACATTGGTTTTGATCTTCTAGAATTCCCTAGATTCTAGAACCGTCCAAGCAGATTGGAAGGCAGCAAATGTAACCCCCACTGTTCAAGAAAGGAGGAAGAGAGAAAACGGGAAATATAGACCAGTTAGCCTGACAGTAGTGGGGAAGTACTAGCAGGATATACTTGCCTTAGAGGGAGTTCAATAAAGGTTCGCCAGACGGATTTCTGGGATGGGGGCATTGTCCTATGAGGAGAAGTTGAATAAACTAGGCCTATATTCCTTAGAATTTAAAAGAATGAGAGGTGATCTCATTGAAACATATAAAATTCTTATAGGGCTTGGCAGGGTAGATGCTGAGATGTTTTCCCTAGCTGGGGAGTCTAGAACTAGGGGTCTCAGAATAAGGGGTCGGCCATTTAGGGCTGAGATAAAGAGAAATGTCTTCACTCAAAGGGTTGTGAATTTCTGGAATTCTCCACTCCAAAGGGCTATAGATTCTCAGTTGTTGAGTATATTCAGGACAGAGATCAATTTTGCGGTATTAAGGGAATCAAGGGATATGGTTATAGTGCAGGAAGGTGGAGTTGAGGTAGAAGATCAGCCATGATCTTATTGAATGATAGAGCAGGCTCAAAGGACTGAATGGCCTTCTCCTGCTCCTATTTCCTACGTTCTTAAATGTGTTCGCCCCGCACCCTCAAAATGTTACATTTAATTTTAAACAATTTAAAGCACAGTTGGAAAAAATTTTATTTGAAAAAGGAACAAGAAAATGCGATTTGAGTTTTTAACGGACAAAGCACTTCTCCAAAAGTTACCTCAACAGTCACTCTCCAACATTCGATCTTCCCCCGCCCCAGCTCACGGAGGCAGTTTATAGAGGCACTGTGCTCCATTCACCCTTCTCCAGTCCCGCTCACAGATACTCTTTCCCTCTCCAACCCATCAATTCATGCTGATGCTCTTCTCCCTCTCCGCCTCCCACACTCACCCCCAATTTGACCTGGAACTTTTCTTCCCTCCAACCCAGCCTGAACCGTGCTCTTGTACATCCTGTTCAAACTAGCACTGTTTTCTCCCCAGTTCAGGCTGGCACTCCCCTTCTCCTCCCTTTCAGTTACTGCTGGCATTCTTCCCATCCGCTCCATTCCAGTTAATGCTGCCACACTTCCCCATCATGGTGCCAGTTCCAGCTTCTCCCTGCTGGGGGAGTGATGCATTAGTCAGGCATCACAGTAGCAGAAGCAGCATGAGGTTCATACTGCACAGTTTTAAAAATAAGATGACGGATGGTCTGGCTCAGAGGGAGACTTACAGAGGAAGATGGTTTTGCACTAATACTTAATCTAGGCATTCCTCCGGTGAATATATTTATGTCACACGCAAATTGGGTGTTGTGGATTGGTCCTAATGGAGCCTTTGCCTACTTAATCATTGAATCATAGAAATGTACAGCACAGAACGAGACTATTCGGGCCATCGTGTCCGTGCCGGCCGACAAAGAACCAAATCGCTTAATCCCATTTTCCAGCTCTTGGTCCATAGTCCTGTAGGTTACCACACTTCGACTGCATGTCCAAGTATCTTTTAAATATGGTGAGGGTTTCTGCCTCTACCACCCTTTCAGGCAGTAAGTTCCAGACCCCCACCACCCTCTGGATGAAACAAATTCTCCTCAAATCCCCTCTAAACCTCTTCCCACTTGTTTTAAATCTATGCCCCCTGGTTATTGACCCTTCTGCTAAGTTTGTAATTATTATTCTAGTACTAACCCATGCAACCAGTGTAGTGATCAAAGTCTGAGAGTAAGTTGTGTTTAGCCTGTTGAGGCCTTGTTCAGGGTCAGTTAAGGGTACCCTGTGCAAGTTTCTGCAGACTTGCACTTCCTGCATACATTTCACATATAACTAATAATAAAAGCTGGTGCAGCAGAGGGAGCCAGCAGGACTCTAATTTTGTATCGACAGATGTCTTGAAGGAAAAAGAGAAGCAGGAAAGGTTAACTGGGGAGGTCAGAGAACATAGGTGACAGAAAGACAGACTTGCATTTCTATAGCACAACCTCAGGATGTCATAAAACACTGTACAACTAATAAAGAACTTTTAAAAAAATGTAGTCAATGTTGTAATTAAGGAAATGGGGCAGCCAAATTGTGCACAGCAAGGTCCCACAAACACCAGTGAGATAAATGAACCGATCATCTGATTTTTAGGAGTTGGTTGAGGGATAAATGTTGGCCAAGACATCGGGTGAACTCCTCGAATCTTTAACGACCACCTAAGAGGGCACCTAAGTGGTTTTAACGTCTCATCTAAAAGATGGCATCTCTGATAGTGCAGCACTCCTTCAGTACTGTACATTGTCAGCTGTGGCTGAGTGTTAGCACTTTTGCCTCTGAATCAGAAGGTCATGGATTCAAGTCCCATTCCAAAGGCTTGAGCACATAATTTAGGCTGACACCTCAGTGCAGTACAGTACCTACCAGAGATGCTGTCTTTTGGATGTGACGTTAAACCGAGGCACCACCTGCCCTCTTAGATTGATGTAAAAGATCCCATGACATTATTCGAAGGAGTTCTCCTGGTGGCCTGGCTAATATTTATCCCTCAACCATCATCACTAAAACAGATTATAGAAACTTAGAAAATAGGTGCAGAGTAGGCCATTCGGCCCTTGGAGCCTGCACCGCTATTCAATGAGTTCATGGCTGAACATGCAACTTCAATACCCCATTTCTGCTTTCTCGCCATACCCCTTGATCCCTCTAGTAGTAAGGACTACATCTAACTCCTTTTTGAATATATTTAGCGAATTGGCCTCAACAACTTTCTGTGGTAGAGAATTCCACAGGTTCACCCCTCTCTGGGTGAAGAAGTTTCTCCTTATCTCGGTCCTAAATGGCTTACCTCATATCCTTAGACTGTGACCCCTGGCTCTGGACTTCCCCAACATTGGGAACATTCTTCCTGCATCTAACCTGTCTAAACCCGTCAGAATTTTAAACGTTTCTATGAGATCCTCTCTCATTCTTCTGAACTCCAATGAATACAAGCCCAGTTGATCCAGTCTTTCTTGATATGTCAGTCCTGCCATCCCGGGAATCAGTCAGGTGAACCTTCGCTGCACTCCCTCAATAGCAAGAATGTCCTTCCTCAAGTTAGGAGACCAAAACTGTACACAATACTCCAGGTGTGGCCTCACCAAGGCCCTGTACAACTGTAGTAACACCTCCCTACCCCTGTACTCAAATCCCCTTGCTATGAAGGCCAACATGCCATTTGCTTGCTTAACCGCCTGCTGTACATGCATGCCAACCTTCAATGACTGATGTACCATGACACCCAGGTCTCGTTGCACCAACCCTTTTCTTAATCTGTCACCATTCAGATAATAGTCTATCTCTCTGTTTTTTGCCACCAAAGTGGATAACCTCAAATTTATCCACATTATACTTCATCTGCCATGCATTTGCCCACTCACCTAACCTATCCAAGTCACTCTGCAGTCTCATAGCATCCTCCTCGCAGCTCACACTGCCACCCAACTTAGTGTCATCCGCAAATTTTGAGATACTACATTTAATCCCCTCGTCTAAATCATTAATGTAAAATGTAAACAGCTGGGGCCCCAGCAAAGAACCTTGCGGTACCCCATTAGTCACTGCCTGCCATTCTGAAAAGTACCCATTTACTCCTACTCTTTGCTTCCTGTCTGACAACCAGTTCTCAATCCATGTCAGCATACTACCCCCAATCCCATGTGCTTTAACTTTGCACATTAATCTCTTGTGTGGGACCTTGTCGAAAGCCTTCTGAAAGTCCAAATACACCACATCAACTGGTTCTCCCTTGTCCACTCGACTGGAAACATCCTCAAAAATTCCAGAAGATTTGTCAAGCATGATTTCCCTTTCACAAATCCATGCTGACTTGGACCTATCATGTCACCTCTTTCCAAATGCGCTGCTATGACATCCTTAATAATTGATTCCATCATTTTACCCACTACCGATGTCAGGCTGACTGGTCTATAATTCCCTGTTTTCTCTCCTTCCTTTTTTAAAAAGTGGGGTTACATTGGCTACCCTCCACTCCATAGGAACTAATCCAGGGTCTATGGAATGTTGGAAAATGACTGTCAATGCATCTGCTATTTCCAAGGCCACCTCCTTAAGTACTCTGGGATGCAGACCATCAGGCCCTGGGGATTTATCGGCCTTCAATCCCGTCAATTTCCCCAGCACAATTTCCCGACTAATAAGGATTTCCCTCAGTTCCTCCTGGATCAGCATGTCTTTGCTGGTCATTATTTGGTCATTATCATATTGCTGTTTGTGGGATCTTGCTGTGCACAAATTGGCTGCCTGTTTCCTACATTGCAGCAGTGACTATATTTCAAAAGTACCTCATTGGCTGTAAAGTGCTTTATGGCATCCTGAGGTCGTGAAAGGCGCTATATAAAGAAAGTTCTTTCTTTACAAGGCTTAATTTCATAATTTTAATTGCTCCTTAATTTTTTATACATATATAAAATAATCCATGTGAAACTGAATACATGTAATTAAATCACTTGAGAGAATTCATCAGAACAGGAAAATTGTGTAAGGAGAGTGGAAATCAAAAAAGGCTCCTTGAGTATAAACTTTCACTCCAGTTCAGGGAACAAGTTATCTAGCTGCATATTACAAAGTCCCATGTTGATTGGCAAGGCAACTTAAAATTAATGGTGGGGATTGTTTTGAACAAACCCTGGGGTAGCTTCTCAACTTGCTACTCCGGGTGTAAAACTGATATTGCGGATTGGCTGCTCGTTATAGAAACTGGCCAATCTGCAGCACCAGCTTTATGCCTTGGTGGCATCTTGAAAATCTATCACCTCAATTGTGATATTTCTTTGTGGAAATGGTGTTAGTTGAAAGGAGCCATGCCAGGGTGATCAGCAAGCACCAGAACCAGACTGCTCGTACCCACTATTATTCCACCAACCATATCCACAGTCTCTGGCACACTAACCTGCCAATAATCAAGAGCAACTAGCTCTGCAGTCTGAGGGTTAGAAGCCTCAACACCACTTACAAGGCACGGGTCAGGAATGTGATGGAGTGTTAACGACTTCTCCATTACTTTGATGATGATTGAGAGTAGGTTGATTGGACAGCAATTGGCCTGCTTTTTGTGGCCAGGACATATATGCACAATTTTCCACATTGTCAGACAAATGCCAGTGTTGTAACTGTACTGGAACAGCTTAGCTAGGGGTTCAGCTAGTTCTGGAGCACAGGTCTTCAATACGAGTGTCAGGATGTTGTCGGGGCCCACAGCCTTTGATGCGTCCAGTGCACTTGGCCGTTCCTTGATGTCACAGGGAGTGAATCGAATTGGTTGAAGACTGGCACCTGTGATGATGGGGATCTCAGGAGGTGATGAGGGATATACCGAGGCACAAGATTACAGATTGTGGTGGTATACAGTTCTGCTGCTGCTGATTGCCCACAGCATCTCATAGTTGCCCAGTTTTGAGCTGCTAGATCTGTTACTAATCTATTTCACTTAGCATAGAGGTAGTGCCACACAATATGATAGAGGGTGTCCTCAGTGTGAAGACAGGACTTGGTCTCAACAAGAACTGTGCAGTGGTCACTCCTACCAAAATTGTCATGGACAGATTCATAGACAGGTTGATTGGTGAGGACGAGGTCAAGTAGGTTATTCCTTCATGCTGGTTCTTTCACAACCTGCCACAGGCCCAGTCTGGCAGCTATGTCTTTAAGGACTCAGCCAGCTAGGTCAGTAGGGGCACTGCTGAGCTACTCTTAGTGATGGACAATGAAATCTCAAACCCAGAATACAATTCTGTACCCTTACTACCCTCAGTGCTTCTTCCAAGTGATGTTCAACATGGAGGAGTACAGATTCATCAGCTGAGGGAGGTGAGTTAGTGGTAATCTGCAGGAGGTTTCTTTGCCCAGGTTTGACCTGAAGCCATAAGACCTTACATGGTCTGGAGTCAGCGCTCTTCTTCTTTCGTATGGTGGTAGCAAATCAAACATCAATATCCAAGTTGGATACCCAGGCCAAACCTATGACATAACAGCGTGAATATCTTGTAGGCTGCCTGCAAATTTCCTCTGAGGGCAGTGCTCAATGATGTGCTCCAGGGTCTGATTAGGAACTCCACAGTCGCTTGATGGGGATGCTTTAATCTTCCACCTATGAAGAAGGTGGCACCATCTACCATGACCAGTTCTAAGGTGGTTGATGGTTGTTCACTGTTTGCAGGGAAGATTTGATCCAACAGATTGTACTGTGGGGTCCTCTAAAGGAAATCCATTCCGTATGTCACAGTTCTTCCAAGCATTTCGCCATCGGTCATCGAGGCTATGGGGTGATCACTGAAGGGCTTCGGCAACAGTCCAAAAAGGCTTTCTAGATTTGAGACGGCCTGGGTCAGCATGTCTCTGTTGGTGTAGTGGTTGTATTCTCTGGAGACTGCATATTCAATGCTGAGAACTCCCAGGGCCATATCTGCCCCACTCCCCTTCCCCCACCCACTGAATACCACTTTGATAATGCAAGAGAGAACCATATATCTAAGTTTGCCAATGGCACAAAGTTTGGTGGGACAATAAGTAGTATAGATGGGAGCATAAAATGACAAAGAGACATTGATCGATTAAATGAGTGGGCAAAACTGTGGCAGCTGGATTTCAACACAGGTAAGTGTGAGGTCATCCATTTTGGACCAAAAAAAGGATCGGATATTTTTTAAATGGTGTAAAGTTAGGAACAGTGGAAATCCAAAGAGATTTAGGGGTTAATGTACACAGATCAGTAAAAGGTACAAAAATATCAGGTGCAAAAAATAATCAAAAAGTCTAATAAAATGTTAACCTTTATAATTAGAGGGCTAGAATATAAAAGAGAAGATTTGCTACAGCTATTCAAAACCCTGGTTAGACCACATCTGGAGTACTGTGTACAGTTCTAGGCACTGCACCTTGGACAAAATCGGCAGAGAGAAGATGCCATTTTTTCAGCCAAGCTAAAGTCCTGGGAGGGGAAGGGGGTGGTGCGGAGTCCTTTCAGCGCAGGATAGGTGCGGGGTCCTTTCGGTTCCGGGTCGATGCGGAGTCGGGTCGGTACGGGATCCTTTCGCTCCGGGGTCGGTGCGGGGTTCCTCCGCTCCGGGGTCGGTGTGGGGTCCTTTCGGTTCCGGGTCGATGCGGAATCGGGTCGGTACGGGATCCTTTCGCTCCGGGGTCGGTGCGGGGTTCCTCCGCTCCAGGGTCGGTGCGGGGTCCTTTCGCTCCGGGATCGGTGCCGGGGTCCTTTCGGTTCCGGGTCGATGCGGAGTCGGGTCGGTACGGGGTCCTTTCGCTCCGGGGTCGGTGTGGGGTTCCTCCGCTCCGGGGTCGGTGCGGGGTCCTTTCGCTCCGGGATCGGTGCCGGGGTCCTTTCGGTTCCGGGTCGATGCGGGGTCGGGTCGGTGCGGGGTCCTTTCGCTCCGGGGTTGGTGCGGGGTCCTTCCGCTCTGGGGTCGGTGTGGGGTCCTTTCGGTTCCGGGTCGATGCGGGGTCGGGTCGGTGCGGGGTCCTTTCGCTCCGGGGTTGGTGCGGGGTCCTTCCGCTCCGGGGTCGGTGTGGGGTCCTTTCGGTTCCGGGTCGATGCGGGGTCGGGTCGGTGCGGGGTCCTTTCGGTCCGGGGTTGGTGCGGAGTCCTTTCAGCGCAGGATAGGTGCGGATCGGTGCGGAGTTCTTTCGCTCCAGGTTCGGTGCGGCACTGGGGACAGGGAGGCCATTTGGCCCGGGCTGGCAGTGGCGTCATTTTCCATTTCCAGCCCAACCTCAGCCCTTGGTCACTTTCCATTCCCAGCATCAGCCCTTCAGAGCGTCCCTTGTTACCCTGGCAACATCAGTTTTTGGCGCAAGCCTTAAGCTCCACCCACAGAGCATAAGGCCAATGTGCGCCATGCAAAATTCACTGATAATTCTGGTGAAACTCGGAACTTTTTTTCCTGGCGTAGTCGGGCACAAAAAAAATCGGACGCACCTCTTCAACTGCGCCGTTCTAGCGGATGTTGGAAACTTGGGCCCTATATATTGGCCTTGGAAAGATTCATCAGAATGTTACCAGGGTTCCAAGGGTTAGATTATGAGGAGAGAATACATAACTAGTCTTGTATTCCCTGGCATATAGAAGATTAAGGGATGATTTAATTTTTAGGATATTGAAAGGAATTGATAGGGAAGATAGAGAGAAGCTTTTTTTGCTGATGGGGTAATCTGAGATAAGCAGACATAACCTTAAAATCAGAACCAGGCCATTCCGGCGAGAAGTTAGGAAACACTTCTTCATACAAAGGGTGGTAGAAATGTGGAACTCTCACCCACAAAAGCTGTAGATACTAGCTCAATTAATAATTTTAAATTTTGAGATGTTTGCTAGCCAAGGCTATTAAGGGATATGGAGCCAAGGCGGGTGGGTGGATTGTGGATACAAATCAGCCATGATCTCATTGAATGGCGGAATAGGCTCGAGGGGCTGAATAGCCTTCTCCTGTTCCTATGTTCTTATGCCTCCACATCTGGTGAGCCTGTCCTGCCACAGATGATGATGGAGGAGTCTAGACGTTGGCTGAAAGATATAAATCTGTGAGTACGACTATATCAGGCTGTTGCTTGATTAATCTGTGTGACCACCCTCCCAACTTTGTTACCAATCTACTTATGTTAGTGAGAAGGTCTTTACAGCGTTGACTGTTCTGGGTGTGCCATTGCTGTGTCCTGATTCAGTGTCACTTCAGAGGGCAGTTAAGAGTTTGTGTGGGACTGGAGTCACATATAGGCCTGATCCAGTGATTTCAGCAGGTTTCCATCCCTAAAGGACATTAGTGAACCAGTGGGCTTTTCTGACAGTCCGACAGTTTCATGGTCACTGTTACTGATACTAGCTTTTTATTTCCAGATTTATTGAGTTTTTTTAAATTGAATTCAAATTCTCAAACTGCTGTGGTGAGATTTCAAAATAATTTTCTCTGAATTACGATTCCAGTAACAGAATCACTATGCTACCATATGCACTTTGGTTAATTTCAAGCATTTTGTATGCTATAATGCTTAGATTTTTAACACTTAAAAAAAAAAAGCAAATACAAAGTGCCAGTTGAATTTTCAACAGGCCAAATAGGCCATCATTTCATTATACATTAGGCTGGATATTCATAGAATCATAGAATGGTTACAGCATGGAAGAAGGCAGTTTGGCCCTTCGAGCCTGTGCCAAGGGAAGGGGGGCAGGGGCTGGATTGAGGTCGGGAAACCTAGAAGAACAGGTTTCCTCAGGCCATGCCAATTTTAATGGCAGGACATGATTAAAATTTCTATCTCCATTTCCTGGAAGCAGCCAGCCTCTCAATCTGGCTGGCTGCCTGTCAGGCAGGTAGGCCTTCGGTACCAGTTTGGGGAGGCCAGAGCAGGGCGCAGAAGATCGGGAGTCATGAGATGAGGGACATTGTGGAGGGTGAAGCAGGGTGCAGAAGATATGGAGTCGTGAGCCAGGCAACGTTGGGGAGATCGGAGGCCAGGCTGATCGGAGGCCAGAGGCCACAAGGAAGAACTGAGGCCAGAGCAGGGAGGAGATTGAAAATATCGGGGAGGGGGGTGGGGGGAATGAGATTGGAGGCCTCATGGAATTGATCGGGCTGGAGGGGTGGGGGCGGCGGCGATCACGTGGGGGGTGGGTGTAGCAGGTGAGCTTGTTATCCCAGAAATCAGTTTAGTGAACCTTCTAAGGCAAGTATATCCTTCCTCATAAGGAGACCAAAACTGTGTACAGTACTCCAGTCTTGTATAATTGTAGCAAGACTTCCTTGCTCTTGTACTCCAACCCCCTTAAAATAAAGACCAACATGTAATTTGCCTTCCTAATTGCTTTCTATACCTGCACGCTAACTCTCTGGGCCCAAAATTCATCGCCATACCGCCCGCTTACCACTCCAAAATGCAATTTTGGTGGAAAAAACACCTACCTATCACCGACATACCCTTGGGACTATTTCCCCCCCCCCCTGCCCTGCCTTTCTTACTCTCGTCCTTCCCTTTCCCACTGCCCCTGAGCCCGGACCTCCCTGTGGTGGTACCAAGCCAGCATGCAGCACCGCACCCCAAGTACTGCTGCTGTCGTTGGAGGTCAGACATTGCAGGCGCAATAAATGGGGCCTCAGGAGAAGCTCGAGATGTGGAAGGCATGGCTTCAGGGCTGGAAGATGCTGTCAGCTCCCCACCCTCAGATGCTGTCGTCTCTACTATGGCACGGGGGGATTCCACACCATGTTCCGATCCCATCGATTGCCACATGGCATTGACGGAGTCAGCGGTTCACTCCAGCATTGTGATCAGACGCAACATATCTTCTGACTGCTGCTCTGATAGAACCGCGATGTTTGCGGCTATCATAGCCACGGTCTTGAGCAGCTCTCGACCTATGTCGACGCTGGCCTGTGACAGGTGCACCATGTCCTGCTACACATCTATCGGTCGTGCAGCAACCGACCTTTTCTGCAGCAAAGGTGCTGCAATACTGGGGGTGCCTTGCTGCGCACAGCTCGGTCCCGCAGAATCAGAGGAGCCATGGGAGAATCCCCTGAATACAGACTCGGTGGTGGAGGATGTTCCAGATGGCCCACATGGAGCTGGTGTATCCTCCTCCGTCTCCACCCCCACCCCCACCCCCACCTCCACTGGCTCCATGATCAGCGGTTCTTTGTCTTCCTCATCGTCGTCTTCATCCCTGCCAGTGGTGAAGTCGGGAGAGGGCTGGGTGACGCCAGAGGTGGAGGCAGTGGGTCTCTTTTTTGGTCTCTCTCTCTCGAGATGTGGCCTGAATCGTCCAAGTCTGGAAGTACAAAACAGCATTTAAAAATGCTTGGCACAAGGAGAGAGGGCAGGGTTACATGAGTACATAGTACAGTGACTTAGCGGTGTCTTACTTGAATGTCCACCACTACTGCATTACATATCGCAGACAGACAATACATATACGCATTGCATTACATGCCCCCATCATTGCAGTACATTACCTGAGGCCAACATTACAGTTGCATTACATGACATGACAGGACCACAACACAGACCGGGGATTGTATTTAACTGACCATCCTGTGTGAGTGGGTCAGCTCCAATGCCGGTGGTGGCACGGTTGCTATCCCCGACCAGGGACAGGGCACGGATCTCTATCTTTGTCAATGGCTCTTAAGTTGTGGGTCCTCCCCCCGTACGCTGCTGATCCGCTGCTATTGCAGATGTCGTCTTCTGAAGAACGTGAAGTAAATGAAAGTAAAAACCTTCAATCCATTTAACATCACAGACACACACACACACACACACACACACACACATCAAAACACTGTGTTGATCCTCTTGTCATTGCCTGAAAGCACAAATACATCGCCGTAACCTTAAGATAAATAACATAATCCGTGTGACATTGAACCTACATTTACATGGTACATGGCACATGGTGGGGTGCATAAATAAAATCATTACTTACTCTTGCTACTTGCTACCCTCACCAGGTTGTTCCACCTCTTACGACATCTTTCCCCGGTGCGTACCACGGTACTTGTGGAGGGCACAGCCTCCCCGATCTTGTCCCATATCTTATTGTACTCCTTTGTGGGGGGGGCTTTCCACGTCCACCCTTCGTTAGGTCGGAGTACCTCTCTGTAATATTCTCCAGCAGGGCAGGTAACTCCATCTCGTCGAAGGCGGGCGCCCTCAACCTTCCGTCCTTTTCGATGTTCCTGCGCTTTGGCTTTTTTTTAACATTTCCATGATATTTATGTTATGATTTTTGATTTGTAAAATATGCCTTATTGTTCAAACAGTAAAATTATTATTCGTTAAGAATATTTTTTAACTCTACAATCTGTTATTAAACCAACTGACCCTCGACTAGCTTGCTGCTCCTTCTCACTCTCTCTCCCTTGACTTCAACTCACTGCGTATGCACGGGTGACCCCTAACCCCTGAAATTACGGGTAAAAAGCTTCTCTGAAAAAAAACTGGGGGAAAAAATCATGCATGCGCAGTTCAGTGCCGCACTGACCATCAAAAAGAAAGTCGATCTGGATCGACTACCACGTTACCTACCGTCCACTGCATACCGCCGGCATACCGCTGAAAATAGATCGACCAAAATTGCGTTCTTCGGTCTCAGCAGTATGCCGGCGATTTGAAGCAACGTACCGTCGAGAAATGGGCAGACCTTATGTAATGACCAATTTCAGGCCCTCTGTGTTTCCTGTACTAGGATACCTAAATCTCTTTGAACACCAACATTTAATAGTTTTTCACCATTTAAAAAATATTCGGTTTTTCTATTCTTCCTACCAAAGTGAATAATCTCACATTTCCCCACATTATACTATATCTGTTACCTTATTGCCCACTCACTTATCCTGTCTATATCTCTCTGCAGACTCTTTGTGTCCTCCTCACAGCTTACTTTCCCACCTAGCTTTGCACCGTCAGCAAACCAGGATACATTACACTCAGCCCCTTCATCTAAGTCATTGATATAGGGAGTAGCATGCGGCGGCCTGGCCTGGAAATCGGCGCGGTTCCAGCCTGCAGGACCATCAGAGGCCGGGGCCATTAAAGGGAGCAGCGTGCGGCGGCATACCACTTCAGGGAGCAGCCCGTGCTGCTGCAGGAGGGCGACGGCTGATTGCAATACGGGCAGGTACAACAGGAGCGGTGAGGTCGGGGCGAAGGAGTGGCAAGAGTTTGTAGAGGGATGTGACTGGGGCCCTGGAGAGGCGAGAGTTCGGGCCCAGAAGAGACGTGGGCCCAGGGGCAGCACGGGCCAGCCCACACTGTGATATGTGTGCGCACTAGGTCCATGCAGCAGAGCAGGTCTCCAGTCGGCTTGGTTAATCCTTGTCACTGGACCAAGACCTAGCTCTGTCAAGCCCGTGTGATGGCTGGTGTGCAACGGACACCAAACGTTAAAAAAATCCACGCACAGGCATCTTCCACCCTTCAAGATGTAGTTCAGGATCTGGAATATTAGGTCCTTCATTGAAACACCTGTGAACTCATACCTTTTCGGCGTGGAAGCAAGTCATCCTCGTTTCGAGGTACTGCCTCTGATGATGATGGTGATGATATAGATTGTAAATAGTCCAAGCATTGATTCTTGTGGCACCCCATTAGTTACAAGCTGCCAACCCGAAAATGACCCGTTTATTTCTACTCTCTTTCTGTCCATTAACCAATCGTCCAACGATGCTAATATATTACCCGAATCCCATGAGCCCTAATCTTGTGGAGCATGCTCGTAAGCAGCACCTTATTGAATGCCTTTGCAAAATCCAACTTTACTACACCCACTGGTTGCCCTTTATCTAACCTGCTAGTTACATCTTCAAAAAACTCTAATAAATTTGTTAAACATGATTTCCCATTCATAAAACCATGTTGACTCTGCCTAATCATATTATAATTTTCTAAGTGCCCTGTTACCACTTCCTTAACAAAGGTCTCCAGCATTTTCCCGACGACTGATGCCAGACTAACTGGCCTGTAGTTCCCTGTTTTCTCTCTCTCTCTCTCTCTCTCCTTTCTTGAATAGCGGGGTTACATTTTCTACCTTCCAATCCGCTGCGGCCGTTCCTGAATCTCGGGAATTTTGGAAGGTCAAAACCAAGGCATCCTCTATCTCTGCAGCTATCACAACCAATGCATGCACTGTCTTTGCAGCTAGGGTTGGAGTAATGTTGGTCAGGATATCGAGAACTTCTCTGCTCCTCTTTAAATAATCCCATGGGATCTTTAAATTCAGATAGAACCTCATTTTGATGCCTCATCAAAAAAGCTGCATTTCCAAAAATGTAGCTCCCCCTCAGTATGCCAAGGGAGGATCAGCCTTGGATATATGCTCAAGTCCTGGAGTGGGACCTTCACCCACGATCTTCAGACTCAAAGGCAAGAATGCTACTAACTGAGCCAAGCTGGTATTGCAATATGACCTTGCCACCGTTAATAAGTAATCAAAATGTAGAATGATTATTGTTGAAAGCACTGGACCTTTATTGATTTTACAGAGGGAAAAGGGGATGGATGAACCGGATAAATCAGCTGCTTGATCAGTTGTGTAGCAGCACCAGTAAGAGGATTAAGGGTTTAGCTTTGTTTATTGATTAAAATGAAGACCTTAAAAAAAAATTAAATGAGGTGTTAAATTCCCTTTGCTCACTGTTAAGCCACACAATTGTTGCAGCAACCACTCTCACAGGCCACAGCTCAACATGTCTCAACATTCAATAATTTCACTGAATCAAACTCCTCATGATAACAAACCTGTTGATAGTCGCTTCAGCAAGTTCATTCCAATAAGACTATGCTATAGGTGTATATGACAGCGTATCAGGTATTATGAACTTCCCATGTGGAGGGAGCACAGCACGGGGGCAGATGTTGAAATTCAGTGTCCCTGTTTCCACATTTTGTTTGTGCCAGTTACCAACATTGCGGAGAATGACTGAGAAATACAATATCTTATAACCCAGGGCCTGTCAATAAACCAACAAATAAACAAAGGGGGAAATTGATAAAGAACAGGTTTATGATTTCATTCCATTCCTCTAGAGAGGAAATCTTCCCCCAATGTGTTTTCTTTAACTATATAGAGCTGCCATGAATTTAACTAAAAGGAATAATGGGTGACAGCTCCCATATGATATACCCTGTTGGTCATTTAGTGCATTTTGTGTAGTAGAGTCACACTAAACACAAGCACAGATCAGTGGTAGGGCCAAATCTAAACCTGCTCTCAGCACTAGCAGCTCAGTGTGAAAGAAGGACTTGCATTTATGTAGCGCCTTTCACGACCACCAAACGTCCCAAAGCGCTTTACAGCCAATTAAGTACTTTTGGAGTGTAGTCACTGTTGTAATGTGAGAAACGCGGCAGCCAATTTGAGCACAGCAAGCTCCCACAAACAGCAATGGTCTGTTTTTCTGTTGTTTGAGGGATAAATATTGGCCAGGACACCAGGGATAATTCCCCTGCTCTTCTTCGAAATAGTGCCATGGGATCTTTTACGTCCACTTGAGAGAGCAGACATTTAATGCCTCATCCGAAAGACGGCACCGCCGACAGTGCAGCACTTCCTCAGCACTGCACTGGAGTGTCATCCTTGGAATAGGACTTGAACCCACAACCTTCTGACTCAGAGGTGAGAGTGCTACCCACTGAGCCACAGCTGACACCAGCAGATCCATAGCATGGCTCAATCTAGACCTGCGCTCGGCACTATTGGATCAGCGGTCGGGCTATAACAGTACAGGCTCAAATCTTCTATCTGTAATCAGCACTAACAAGGCTCTGCATCGATCGCAGGGCCTCGTGTTGTTTGAATCAGTTTAAAATATGCTGTTAGAGACTTAACAATACAGCTTTTTAGGTGGCAAAAACATGACTACTGCTGTCGTTTATACATAGTAAAAGTAATTTACAGTTAAGTGACCACATTTTGAAATATTATGAAAGAAAAGACAGAAACCAAAAGCACCCTGCTGAGGTTCCAGATTTAGTGCATTCCATCCAGTGAAGAGCACATTAGACATTACATTGGTTTTATTCATTACCTCATAAACATGGCAGTGTCCCAGTTAAGTTATAAGAACCAGAAATGATGGATGTTTACTTGTATGACTTCTAATAAGTAGTTGCAAAATGTTATGATATATGGCTAAATAAAGACCGTTACTTAGGTGCAATTGTCTGTGACTCGAGAATGTCCTCACTGGAGAGTACAGGAACATTTTTATAAAGGATCTTTTATCATTTTTCTATTTTCAGAAAAGCAAAGATCAGATTGTAATTCCACAATCCTGCACATCCATCAGGGAGCTGTACCTTCAGGGAGGAGTGGTTAGAGAAACGGGGCTACAGTGTTGTAATCATATCTCTGACCTCACAGTCCCTGCATGCTCAGTTTCACATTTGGATTATGAGATCGGTGAATAACTCCTTATTAAATAGCAACCAAATGTACCAGCCTGTTTGGCAGATCAAGCGCAGAGGTCACCGTGCCCGATTCAGGCACTCCCAATTAATTTTAATGCCCAGAAAATCAAGAGTACAGTGAAATAGGTACACCGACCTCAAACCTGATCTGTGCTCCCATTGGACAATCAGATGGAGTCTTGCAATTTTGGGGCTACAGAGTAAAGCTCCCTCTACTCTACCTAGCAATTTTTCTCAATCACAACCTCTGAACAGAACCTACAGCATGACATTTCCATTTCCCAGATCAGCCAACCTGTTGCATCTCTAAGTCAATCTTCCAGTTTAGTGCCTATTAGTGCTAAAGTAGAGGCATCTTTGTGCTGTGGATAATGCCCATTAGGAACTGGGTTAAATCTGCCTGGGCTCATTTTACCCTTAGAGCTAACAGTGGAAGATTTGAATCCCTTCAGTCTGGGTTGAATGAAAAACCTGGATGGTCAGAGCAGGAAATAGCTGGTGTCCCCCTCCCCCTCCAGTCCTCGTGAGGTAATGTCATGACACACAGTAGTGCCACTGAGGAGCCTGGCTAGATTCCAGCATGGGTCAGAGATAGGGCTGTAACATTATGGTCCGGATCCTCCTGCAGCAGTGGATCCAGGTGAAATTATCCCTTCTTTATTGTTTGTTTTTCTTTTCTATTTGCAAGGGTAAAATTGCTGACCGAGTTGGATATTTTCCTGCGACGTTTGTTCAGAGAGTGCTGGCGGGTGAGAAGGTCTTCAGATGCACCAAACCATTCACAGGCTCTAAAGAAGAAGGACAGATAAATATGAAAGAAAATCAGGTAATTAATGCCTAAAAGCCCTTCGGTTTTGTCGACAATGAAAAAAATAAAGTTTGCATAATAACATCTCCATATTATCCTCTTGTCAAATTATGGCTTGATGTTGTAAAGGAAACGCACATTCAGGAGTAGGTGGTGGTGACAACGGTTTCATGGAATCATAGAAATCTACGGCACAGAAGGAGGCCATTTCGGACCATCGTGTCCGTGCCAGCCGACAAATAGCTATCCAGCCTAATCCCACTCTCCAAGCTCTTGGTCCATAGTCCTGCAGGTTACAGCACTTCAAGTGCACATCCAAGCACTCCTTAAATATGGTTAGGGTTTCTGCCTCTACCACTCTTTCAGGCAATGAGTTCTAGACACTCACCACCCTCTAGGTGAAGAAATTTCCCCTCGTATCTCCTCTGTACCTCCTCCCAATTACTTTAAATCAATGTCCCCTGGTTGTTGATCCCTCTGCCAAGGGAAATAGGTCCTTCATATCCACTTTCACTAGGCCCCTCATAATTTTATACACCTCAATAAGGACACCTCTCAGCCTCCTCTGTTCTAAGGAAAACAAACCTAGCCTAGTCAATCTTTCCTCATAGCTAAAATCCTCGTAAATCTCCTCTGTACCCTCTCCAGTGCAATCACATCTTTCCTGTAATGAGGTGATCACAACTGCACACAGGATTCTAGCTGTGGCCTAACCAGTGTTTTATAGATTTGAAGCATAACCACCTTGCTCTTGTATTCTATGCCTCGACTAATAAAGGCAAGTATTCCGTATGCCGCCTTAACTACCTTATCTACCTGGCCTGCTACTTTCAGGGATCTGTGGACCTGCATTCCAAGGTCCCTTTGTTCCTCTACACTTCTCAGTGTCGTACCATTTAATGTGTATTCCCTTGCCTTGTTAGACCTTCCTAAATGCATTACCTCACATTTATCCGGATTGAATTCCATTTGTCATTGTTCTGCCCACCTGACCAGTTCATTGATATCTTCCGGCAGTCTGCAGCTTTTTTCTTCATTATCAACCACACAGCCTATTTTTGTATCATCTGCAAACTTCTTAATCATGCCTCCTACATTCAAGTCCAAATCATTGATATATACCACAAAAAGCAAGGGACCTGGTACTGAACCCTGCGGATCCCCACTGAAAACATCCTTCCAGTCACAAAAGCACCCATCAACCATTACCCTTTGCTTCCTGCATCTGAGCCAATTTTGGATCCAACTTGCCGCTTTGCCCTGGGTCCCATGGGCTTTACTTTATGTGGTTGGGAAAATGTTGGAGTCCATTATTAAAGAAACAGTAGCAGGACATTTGGAAAAGCAAAATTCGGTCAGGCAGAGTCAGCATGGACTTATGAAGGGGAAGTCATGCTTGACAAATTTGCATATATAAGATTATGAGGGGATTTGACACCATGAATGCAGAGAGGATGTTTCCACTGATGGGGGAGACTAGAACTGGAGGGCATAATCTTAGAATAAGGGGTGCCCATTTAAAACAGATGAGGAGAAATTTCTTCTCTCGGAGGGTTGTAAATCTGTGGAATTCGCTGCCTCAGAGAGCTGTGGAAGCTGGGACATTGAATAAATTTAAGACAGAATTAGACAGTTTCTTAAACGATAAGGGGATAAGGGATTATGGGGAGCGGGCAGAGAAGTGGACCTGAGTCCATTATCAGATCAGCCATGATCGTATTATATGGCGGAGCAGGCTCGAGGGGCCGTCTGGCCTACTCCTGCTCCTATTTCTTTTGTTCTTATGTAACCAGTCTGCCATGTGGGACCTTCAAAATCCTGGCTAAAATCCATATACACCACATCAAACGCACTATCCTCATCGGCCCTACGTGTTACCTCTTCAAAAAATTCAATCAAGTTAGTCAGACATGATCTTCCCTTAACAAATCCTTGAGTAATCCATGTTTTGCTGCAAATGATTTCTGCATTTCTTCTATCAACAAAGTGGGCAGAATAATCTTGGATCTCTCTACTGAGAGACACAAATGTGACTAACTCACTACAAGTTCAACAGTAGCATTCCCCACCTGGTCTCCTAGTGCATCCACACCTCAGTCAGTGGTTTCTTTCCCTTTCGACCACTTTACTGCTTCCTGCAATCAGGAGTTCCAGAGAGTTTTTAATTCCTCATGCACATGACCTAAGATATCCAGCAAGCCCCAGGAACTCCAGCCTGCCCTTTCATGGTTTTGTTTCCCCTAGCCTCTATTCCATCACTGTTCCTTCCCTTTTCCCATAGTAAGAATGCAGGGAATGTACAGATCTGGGAAGGACCATTTAAGTACATCAGAACACTCCCAATGTAAAACAAAAAAACACTGGCCTAAAAGTTGGATCATGCCTGAATCAGGAAATGATCACATGCGCCTAAAGAGGCCAGTGGCTTTCAGGTGAGCTTTAGGCACCAGTCTGGGCCCAGAAGCAGCTCACCGGTCCTGAAGGGCAGCACTACTGGCCAGCTCGGATTCAAGCTGAGGTGTAAGGAGAGTCTGGGGGGAGGGGGGGGTGAGCAGTGGCCCATGGATTTAAAGTGCAACCAGGATGGGTACTCCTGCACCTTAAGGCTCCACAATAAGGTCAGTTTAAAAAAAAATTAAAACTAGTCTTTCTAGTGGCAGCCTCCAGCAGTTTCTTTTACAAATGCAGGTTTGGCTGCTGAGCAGCTGAGAATACTGACCACAGCGCTCATTCGCAATCGGATTTTACAAAGGTAGCATTAATAGGCGTTAGCTCACTTTTTTTTTTATATGCAGAGGGCTTAAAACCTGTTTCAGCTGTGCGCCAATGTTCTCACTAAGCTGTGAAGCCATGCATCAGTCTGGAGGTCCCACGCAGGACGCTCATCAGCTTTACATTGGAAATAAGCGCACATGCACAAAAAATTGAATGGGCCCCAAAGCCAGTTAAAGGGCCCGTCCACCAAAAAAGAATTACAGGCATCATCGGCATGCACCCTGGAAGCCTATGGAGGAGCCTTTACCACCAGGGCAGGTGGAAAACTTTGGGCACGGAATGATCACACACACGCAGCCTGCCATATTGGATCCTCAGATACCCATTTTACACCTGTAGAATGGTTGTAGAGCGATCCTCTGCTATAGTCTATATTACACAAACTGCTCCCCCCCCCCACTCCTTTCAACAACAAAAAACTATCCATCAATAGACTATCATGTGGACGTTTTACTGCGTTAAAGGTGCTTTATAAATGCAAGTTGTTGTTGTCAGCTCAATCCCCCATTTAATCCACATGTGTAACGAGAGAGGATTAATTAACAATCTTGTTGTGCGAGGCCCCTTGGGGAAGAGTGACCATAATATGGCAGAATATTTCATTAAGCTGGAGAGTGACACAATTAATTCAGAGACGAGGGTCCTGAACTTAAAGAAAGGTAACTTCGATGGTATGAGACATGAATTGGCTAGGATAGACTGGAGAATGATACTTAAAGGGTTGACGGTGGATAGGCAATGGCAGACATTTAAAGATCACATGGATGAACTTCAACAATTATACATCCCTGTCTGGCACAAAAAAATAAAACGGAGAAGGTGGCTCAACCATGTCTGACAAGGAAAATTAGGGATAGTGTTAAATCCAAGGTAGAAGCATCTAAATTGGCCAGAAAAAGCAGCAAACCTGAGGACTGGGAGAAATTTAGAATTCAACAGAGGAGGACAAAGGGTTTAATTAGGAGGGGGAAAATAGAGTTTTAGAATTTGAGAGTAAGCTTGCAGGGAACATAAAAACTGACTGCAAAAGCTTCTATAGATATGTGAAGAGAAAAAGATTAGTGAAGACAAATGTAGGTCCCTTGCAATCAGAATCAGGTGAATTTATAATGGAAAACAAAGAAATGGAAGACCAATTGAACAAATACTTTGGTTCTGTCTTCACTAAGGAAGACACAAATAACCTTCCGGAAATACTAGGGGACTGAGGGTCTAGTGAGAAGGAGGAATTGAAGGAAATACTTATTAGTCAGGAAATTGTGTTAGGGAAATTGATGGGATTGAAGGCCGATAAATCCTCAGGGCCTGATACGTTGCATCTCAGAGTACTTAAGGAAGTGGCTCTAGAAATAGTGGATGCATTGGTGGTCATTTTCCAACATTCTATAGACTCTGGATCAGTTCCTATGGAGTGGAGGGTAGCTAATGTAACCCTACTTTTTTTTTTAAAAAAAGGAGGGAGAGAGAAAACAGGGAATTATAGACCGGTTAGCCTGACATCGGTGGTGGGGAAAATGTTGGAATCAATTATTAAAGATGTAATAGCAGCGCATTTGGAAAGCAGTAACAGGATCGGTCCAAGTCAGCATGGATTTATGAAAGGGAAATCTTCTAGAATTTTTTGAGGATGTACCTAGTAGAGTGGACAAGGGAGAACCAGTGGATGTGGTGTATTTGGACTTTCAAAAGGCTTTTAACAAGGTCCCACACAAGAGATTAGTGTTCAAAATTAAAACACGTGGTATTGGGGGAAATGTATTGATGTGGATAGAGAACTGGTTGGTAGACAGAAAGCAAAGAGTAGGAATAAATGGGTCCTTTTCAGAATGGCAGGCTGTGACTAGTGGAGTACGCAAGGTTCAGTGCTTGGACCCCAGCTATTTACAATATACATCAATGATTTAGGCAAAGGATGGCAGGACTGACATATGAAGAAAGACTGGATCGACTTGGCTTATATTCACTGGAATTTAGAAGAATGAGAGGGGATCTCATAGAAACATATAAAATTCTGACAGGAATGGACAGGTTAGATGTAGGAAGAATGTTCCGGTGTTGGGGAAGTCCAGAACCAGGGGTCACAGTCCAAGGATAAGGGGTAAGCCATTTAGGACCGAGATGAGGAGAAACTTCTTCACTCAGAGAATTGTGAACCTGTGGAATTCTCTATAGTTGTTGAGGCCAGTTCGTTAGATATATTCAAAAGGGAGTTAGATGTGGCCCTTACGGCTAAAGAGATCAAGGGGTATGGAGAGAAAGCAGGAATGGGGTACTAAAGTTGCATGATCAGCCATGATCATATTGAATGGTGGTGCAGGCTCGAAGGGTCAAATGGCCTACTCCTGCACCTATTTTCTATGCTTCTATCACTCTATACTTGGTCATGTTGTGCTCTGTTATTTTAAAGCCCCTCTAAGTATGTATCTTTAGCAAACTTTAACATTATAATTGCTCTGTACCCTCCAACTGTTTCCAATGAATCCACAAAACTTCTGCCATGGATCTCCTACATGGGAGTTAATAGAAGCAAACAATAGGATTCTGCCTCTTGGTGAAAAATTAGAAGCTGCACAGGCCCTGATCAGTGTTGACCTAATATGGCAATCAGGGTGCTATTTACATCATGTGACCCCAATTTCCATATTAAAAGGGGCCTATCGCCTGAAACAGACAAGCGCTTTGGGCACCCAGTGGTAGGCTGATTCCAAAATGGAGCCGGCCACATTTCCAGTGATACTGGAGCACGAAGGCTACTGACTCCATTTTCAGGCCATTACTGCCCCATTAATGCTGAGTGAAGGCAGTCAAAATCAACCCCAGGCAGTGCATATCAACCCATATAACATAGAGGAAAAATAGCCTGCGGTCATCCATCCTGAGCAATCATTCCTGCACTAATTGCATAGCAGTCGAAAGCCTTTCCATCAACAATAGTTTGCTCACCAGAGTTCACACTGCTGTCACTGCCAAGATTCGAGTCGATGTTGACCCAATAGGCACATTATTTGACATAGATGATCCCTTAGGGGTGATTGTCCGAACCTATCCTCCCAGCACGGAGTCTCGCCCGCCGAGGCAGCATATCATAGGGGAAACTAAAACTAGGGGACATAGTCTCAGAATAAGGGGCCGCCCATTTATAACTGAGATGAGGAGGAATTTCTTCTCTCTCTGAGAGTTGTAAATCTATAGAATTCTCTGCCCCAGAGAGCTGTAGCGGCTGGGTCATTGGATATATTTAAGGCGAAGATAGACAGATCTTTGAGCGTTAAGAGAATAAAGAGTTATGGGGAGCGGATGGGGCAGTGGCGCTGAGTCCATGATCAGATCAGACATGATCTTATTAAATGGCGGAGCAGGTTCAGGGGCCGGGTGGCCTATTCCTGCTCCTGTTTCTTATGTATGTTCTTATATCTAGAAATCATGAGGAGCTCCAACTGTTTCCATCCAGAAAACTGTGGAGCGATTTCCCAACATGTGCTCCCAATGGGCGAGGCTCCATGCTTTCGGAAAATCAATCCTATTCAGCCATATCACAGATATCCAGTGTAAATAAAATAATGGTAAATAAAGCCTCACTTAAAGGTCATTATGGCTGTGTTAGAAGTAATTAATGGATCATTTCCTAATCGTTACAGGACAAATCTTTTCAAATTCCACATTAACTGGGTAGTGGATCTGGCTCATCATTCGTCCAGGATAAAAGGGTAGAAATTTCATCCTAAGAGGTCATTGGGCCAGAGTACTTGATTTGTGATCCAAGCTCCCATTTTTAGTTTTGGAAGAAATGATTTAAATATTCCAGAACATGAAGTTCTGTCACTGAGGAATGAAGGCTATTTATGTACGGAGTGCATTTAATTGTAGGTCTCTGATATTGGGAATGATTTTCCTGACTTCATGCTATTTCACTTACCTGCTGTGTAAGTTGTGGGTGTAATGCCAGTGATTTTTGAGAGCAGTTCCCTTATGATTTCCTAACTCGCAGGGGCAATGTCCCCCATCGACAGCATATGTAATGGCTCAAAGATCCCATCTGTGGCAGTGAGCGTCACAGTATAATTCACTTTCACTGAATGTTAGTTCTACCTTTGCCAAAAATATCCCAACTTTATAACTTTCTGTTAACACAAGAGGATTAAATGTTGCTGTAGTGGATTGTCAATGGTAGCGAGCAGCTTATATTTCTATGACAGCAGAAAGGGAACTGATACATGAGAAAGAGACTCCAGGACAACATATTATCAGATTCCCAGGCCATGGATAAGTAGCAGGACAGCAGCATTTGTGTCATTTTCACGTCGGAGCCTTACTGGCTGGCGTACATTATCCTACATATTAACCTATAACTAACTCTGTTTAATTAACCACTAAAAGCAGCACTACATGTTTACACCACAGGCTAATCCCCAGTTCTCTGCATTGTCACCTCGCAGTCCACCATATCCAACTGGATGTAGGAAATTGCAGATACACCACTGATGAGGTCCTCCAAATTCATTCACTTTCCCAAAAGAGAATTTTTTTCTCCTCAGGTTCTGAGTGTATTGGACAGGATGTGTATGGAATCTTCTATAAATTACACAGCAAATATGTCGCAGGACCCTATGAAAATTCAGGCTGTATAATGGTTGTGCCAACTTTCTCAGGATGTGCATCTGCCTGTTTCCTTTTGGAGCATCTCATCTCTGCGTATGTCTTTGAAAGAGAAAGCCAGCTCCATTTGTTTGGCTTGTGACTGGCCTTAGATATGGGCTTAATATCCTTGTTCACGATACCACTGCTTGAATCGTTAAGTTCTAAAGTGTTATGTTATAACAAACTGAAAAAGGACTGGGCTGGGAAATATTACCATTCTTATGGCTTTTTAATTTCCCGGCAATATTCAAATGACGGAAATACATGAATGTATTTTCTGCCACTTGCGCCATAGCAACATTGAATGCTGGTTTATCTAACTGAAAAGTTTAATAACCTTATGTAATATACACAAACGTTTGAATAATACATTCACCTTCAAAGATAATTTTCATGGCTTGGACAAGTGAATCAATGGAACAAAACTCAGGCAGGTTGTATAAGGGGCAGGCGCCCTGCTCCATCATGTTGCCACACGGGCGGTGCAGTTAAAAATGACCCGCAGTTTCATCAGACCACGTGATTAAACCTTGATTTTGTCGCATGTCCAGATCTGAAGTAAGACAGACAGAATTAATTTGCATTAAAACAGGTGTACACTTTCATTATGGCTGCTAGTTTTAATGTTGCCACATGAATCTCGTGCAGCTCGCTGTTAAATGCTTCCCTCTATTTGCAGATCTGCGTGGACAAAGGTGAAGAGATTAATGGCTTCATTAAGGTGCGCAGCGGGAAGAAGAAGGGTTTTGTGCCACTTGATATTCTTGTCAATATCTGATGTTACACCAAGTCTGTGTAGTGAAGGTGATGTTACTTACTGTGGTACTTGCCATCCTTGTCTCACATTATCAGCAAAGATGAACTGTCTTGTAGTCCATTGCGGACAGTCAGACTATCAAAAGAGTGTGTCGAAATAATGAAGGAGCTCAATGTTTCAAAAAACAAATCCAGATATGCTGAAAATCTTGGCATTCCTTTCCCAGATTGGAGAGAGAGATCAGTATTATCTGCAGTTGTAAAGGGTTTGGTAATATCCTATCCCTATAAAGCCTAATAATGGCAAGGACAGTTTAAATGTCTATATTGTCCATCTATACGTTATTGGGCATCCAGTACAAGGATGGATTTTTTTAACCCAAGTGTGTTTTCATGGAGTATGTGCTGTACTGTGTGTTTTCAAACAACAGCTGTTCCTGCATCACGTTTGCTGGTTGTGTTATCATGTGACTATCATACAGTTTCTCGGCTAAAGTGAGTGGTGGTTTAACCCCAAAGTCATTGCATTCTCGGTGTCAGAACAGCTCCCGGGATCACTCAGCTGTTTGGAACGCATCTACTTGGGACATGTTCCAGAATATTAAAATCCAGCAACATAATTGTCAATTTTAGTCGACCAAAAAAAATTGCTTTTCATCTGAGTGTGAATTATATTTTATATCATCCTATACATTTTAACATGTTTTTGAAGAGTTTTATGGCAAAGGAAACAAAATCGCAACAGCTCAGTTTTTGAAGACATTCTTGTCTAAATTGATGTCTCTGACTTAAGGCACCAGAACCAGAGAAGGAAAACGGTGATCACCTTTGTGACAAAAGCTTGAAGTGCTTTTACAAAGGATGAAGCACCACAAAACATAAGATATGTGTTTGTTATTGGATCGGTTGATGTTGGGCATTTTGGTATGGTTGGTTGAATGTAGTCCATTATCAATTCGACATAAATGCAGACACAAATCCTTTAAGTTTTTATTATCTCCTAATATTATATCTGGGTAGGTATAAATCAAGATGCTGATTGCCTGCGGACCATTGTAACGCATACCAGACCATAAATAAGTTTCCCCTCACATGATGAGTGCCTGATCTCAGCTGTGTTGCTGAGTGGAGATGGTGGAGGTCAGGCACATTCTCATAAGGAGTCTGAAACAATTGGAGAGATCCCCCGAGCCTCCCAGCAGTCAGATTCAGAGTGGCACTGGTCGAGGTTAAGGAACGGGCTCCTCAACTGCCCTCAACTTAAATGAAGCTCAATCAAGGAGCAGATGAAAAACATACATATTTAAAAAGAAGCAGCCTCATTTTAACCAAACCAGCTAGAGTGCTGTTGGAAAACCTCATTCATCTGGGCTCTGGCAGATGCGAGTAAGTAGATTTAATTAGCAGACCTTGCTTCTGGTTTGATGCCTTTTTGTACATCAGGGCTCAAACTGACCCTGCGTTTGACACAAATGAGGCAATCTAGTCAAGATTTAGGGCCGTATTATTAGCTGTGAAACCTGTCTTTAAAGCCTGCTTACAGCCAATGAAAATCCACCTTTTAAAATGGAGGAGGAACCAGGTGAAAAAAGTCGATATTGAAAGGTTTAAAGCTAGAAAAGAGCTAAAATTAATTAACTGTACTCATTTCATTAAGAGGATGAAAATAGAAGAGAGAGAAAAGGTAAAGCAGAATTCAGGTGTTTACATTTTTATTTGAAGGTGTTTTTTTGAGATTATTTTTGTAGAATGTACATAGTAAAGCACCTCCTGACAGTTTAGTAGCTTTGTTTGTATAACTTACTGTATGCTTCACCATCACAATGTATGAGCTGAAAACTTAAGGAACTGGCCAGCCTGGGGAGACAGTCATTTCTCTAGAACTATCCAGATGTCTAAGGGTATAAAAAAAAATTGCACTTATCTAAAATCAAATATTAATCATCAATTAAAGGTAAATGTTGATTAAACAGTCATATTATAATTATGTTGAGAGATTATTCTGTGCCGGTCCAAACAACAAGTTTCTCATTTTCTTTTATCTTTTTCATCATTGAAGCTTGAGAATTCTAATCTAAGCCTTCTTAAACAGTTAATAGTTAAATAAGAAAATATTTTTTTAAGTGACTTTGCATCTTTTAATTGGAATTAAATAATTGCGTTCCCCAGGTCAGAGAGCACAGATCTGGAGTAGACACACTGCTAGATCATGTTCCATTTTTACAGAAATTTCACAAGCGTTTTACAGCCTTGTAAATATATCCTCCAATCCTCTCTTTGATTCTGTTCGTTCTTTACCCTTACCTTGGGTGAGGAATTCTTTTAATGATTACAAAAGATAAAGCTTTATGGTGTGTTAACTCTATAGGGGTAATTTTGACTTTGTGCGACAGTGTAAAATGAATGATAGAGAATTGGCAGCCCTGGTTCTGTAGCAATGAGAGGGCTGGTCACGTTTAATGGTTTAAGGAGAATTCAGGATAGTAAGAGGGAGGAAAAGAAAATAACCATTTCTCCCCCCACCCCCAAAAAGAAAACAACAAATGGAACAAAATACTTTTAATCAAAGACCCAATTTTCTACATTAAATAAATATTTTCTATATGAAGTGATTGCAGTCCACATCCCCCATTCTCATTAATGTTATTCCTGATGTAGTAATTGTTTATTATCTAGTGGAATTTAGTTAATGTAAATGTCAAATTCTAAGTTCTCAATGGCTTGAACAACCCCACTACTGTCACTCGTCATCTGTCTGTTGTGTTCTGCCCTAGAGGCAGGTCCTTACTCATCTCATGCATGAGATTCTTAAGCCACTTACTAGGGAACAATAGCGGAGATGGTTTCCCATTGCTCTTCTCATGGTTTTCATCGTCAAAATAATACCTTCTCCTAGGTGGGCGATAGCCAAGGCTAAATAACCCCATCTACCCTTTACGATACGGGGGTCTATCAGATGCAAGCACCGCCGCTGGCTATTAATGCAATATTCAGAGTCAGTGATTCAGGCATCACTCGTCTGGAGTGGAGCCTGAATCCAACCCTTCTGATTCATATGGTTTAAGGAGAATTTATAAAAGCAAAACACTCAATGCACATTAGCTGCCCAATTTGCCTACTTAACAACATGGGATCTTGCTATTTACAAATTAACTGCTATGTATACCTATTTAAGAACACGGATCTTGCTGTGTACAAATGGCTATCATTTTGGTCTACATAACAAAAGTTAATTTGCGAGATGCCCTTTGTTTCTCTCTGATGTGATAAGTCACAATGTGAGCGCAAGTATCTTTTTGATGCGCTACTATTGGCTGTTGGGAATGTATGTTTTTGTTCTAACTTGTGTTCCTTCTCAGAATTCAGTCAATTAATGCTGACAGATTGACTGTGTACCTGTATGTATCAATCTCCAGTACAGCATCTTTCCACACACAGCGTGATATCAATCATCCGAGCTAATTAGAACCTAGGGAATTCAGCTCATCAAACAGTCATTGGGAAAATATACAACAAACTTTTCTTTTTATTGTAAAATGGACTGAATTGCAACCTGCGTTTTAGGAATAGACAAGAGATAAATAGAGGTAATTTATACATTCAATTCTATAAATGACACCAATATCATGTTCGGCTGTTCAGATATTGGATCAGTTCAGATATTCGACTGAGATTTTTTTTTCAAAAACCCACAGCACAGTCCCTCTTTTCGCTTTTCCTCGGCAGGTATCAAAAGTCTTGAATATTTTTCTATTTTTCACAATAATAAAATGTAATGTTCGTTAATGGAATCAAAGCTAAAATGTAATGGACCAAGGATTTCTTCCAGTTGTTTCTGGTATCCAAGAACTTTCTTGCAGTGAAATAAATTAATTGTGAAAATCTACAGCAAAAGACTGTAGTTGGAGTGTTTTGTGAATTGTCCTGCAATGTGTAGGCTTTTAGAAGGGCTGTACTTTAGACTGCAGGAATACACATGCCCAACTTGTTTTCTCAAATTCTACACTGGGAAGTACCAGAGATGGATGAGACCAGTTACTTTACTGTCGACACTGAAAATTTCCCTTCAGCGTCTGATCCATCTATTCAAATCCTAATGAGCCAGAGTCCAGAATAAACTCCTCCTGAAGTAGTCACTCGTGTCATGAGTCCTGAGCTGGAGTATCAGTACCACGTCCATATCAGACCAGGCTTTGGTCACCCTCCAGTTCACTCTAACCAATTTGCCACACTATCCTTGGTGATGCCATCTCAACCTTGTTTTCTTTGGCATCTCACAGTTCCTATCCATGTGATGACCTCAACTTTGCCAGTACATAGCCAAAAATGAGGACTCCACAGCTTCTCCAGATTACACTCGGAAACTATCAAGGCCTTCCTAATCACCTGCATCATACCTAGAAGTGCAGAGTGCCCAAACCCAGTGACACCTGAAGCAAATAGTAAGAGACTTAGTATCCCAGCAAAGAAAGCACCAGGAGGCTAGAGAACCATTAAACAAACTGCTTTAAACAGATTTAGAAAGCACCTCTTGTACACCAGAGCAACAAACATGGAAAGCTGCTCATATAAAGAAATAAGAACACAAAACAGAACCATCACATCCATTAACAAAGCAGGTAGCAAACTCCCATCCAAGCCCCTAAGATTGACTGTGAATTCAGAGACACTGGTGTGTCACTGTACATCTCCAAATCACAAGCAACCATCTTGGAAGCCTGACAATTTTCTCCTCTCCCAGCTCTCACATGGGGACTGTAGGCACTGAACTCTCCAATGCTGGCCAGTGGAATCCAAAAAGCATTTGGAGACTTGGTTGATGAGCCCTGTTAAGGAACTTGGCCATGCCCCAGGACCCTACCGAATCCCTGCAGAGCTTCTTTTACCAGAGTTCCTGAAACTCTTCCTTTATACAATGGAGACCTTTCTAACACCTTTGAAGCCATCGTGTCTGCACTGATGCACAGGATGGACAACAACCTCATGTTAAGTGTTTGTGGCAGACCTTTAACTTTCCTCAATAGGGATTGGCTAAAATCCTGGGATTCAGATTAGACAAAATGACCCACAGCCTCTGCATCTGATCAAATGAGCTTTAACTAAGCAGGTTGTTTGACAATTCAGGAAAGGATTGTGGTTTCCTACTCCTCATGTTCAAAAGAATGGCATTTGGTAACCACATTCAGAGACCTGACCTGACACCACATATTCTCAGTGAGAAGTATGCTTCAGTTCCTCCTTGTGTCCTCTCTGATGCAAAATTACACAGAGCTGTCCTCTTACCTTTTTCCTTTGCCCTGTCCATAAAGCCTCTGTCATGAGATAGAACAACAGCAACTTGTATTTATATAGCGCCTTTAATGTAGTAAAACATCCCAAGGCGCTTCACAGGAGTGTTACAAAACAAAATTTGACACAGAGCTACACAAGGTGAAATTAGGGCAGATAACCAAAAGCTTGGTCAAGGAGGTAGGTTTTAAGGAGCATCTTAAAGGAGGAACCTCTCAGAGGCAGAGAGGTTTAGGGAAGGAATTCCAGAGCTTAAGGCTTAGATAACAGAAGGCACAGCCAACAATGGTTGAGCGAATATATTCAGGGATACTCAAGGGACCAGAATTAGAGGAGCGCAGATATTTTGTGGGGGTTGTGGGGCTGGAGGAGATTACAGAGATAGGGAAGGGCGAGGCCATAGAGGGATTTGAAAACAAGGATAAGAATTTTAAAATCAAGGCGTTGCTTTACCGGGAGCCAACGGAGGTCAGCGAGCACAGGGGTGATGGGTGAACGGGACTTGGTGCGAGTTAGGATACAGGCAGCTGAGTTTTGGATGACCCTCAAGTTTATGTACGGTAGAATGTGGGAGGCCAGTCAGGAGTGCGTTGGAATAGTCAAGTCTGGAGGTAACAAAGGCATGGATGAGGGTTTCAGCAGAAGATGAGCTAAGGCAGGGCAAAGTCGGGCAATGTTACGGAGGTGAAAATAGGCAATCTTAGTTATGGCACAGATATATGGTCGGAAGCTCATTTCAGACTCAAATATGACACCAAGGTTGCGAACCTAGATGTCTATAGCCACCAGCAAGGTATCCACAGTAAGAGCGCCCAAAGCTTAATATCTGCAAAGGAATCTACATTAAATGAAATATTGTAAACTCATTAGAGTACAGCTCAAGCAAACCATGCACAGTGCTTCACCAGACCTTCCATGGCAATCCAGATGGTGAGAACTGTTATTTTCTATTGATGCAATTGCAACAGTTTATAGTTGAACAGATTTTTTTTCTTTGTTAAAGGTGCTATATAAATGCATGTTTTTGTTGTTCTATACTATACTTATTTTTTTAACATTGGAGCTTTTTCTTGTTTTCTGCTGGATTGCACAGCCTGTTTGTATATCTCAACCACGCACACTCATTGTGGATGCTGTACAGCAACATCTTTGTCATGACATGCTGAAAATTGACCCATTTGTTAATATCCCATTTCACTTGTTTTATTGCCATGTTCTTTTTCTGATTCATACAGAAAATATCAGAATCGGGGAGTATTTTGAAGAGGTTGAAACATGCCGGAGGCATTCTGGTCACACTGAAGTACAGCAGAACTATAAGAGTTAATGTTAACTGTTAGCCATTCTAGAAAATTCTGCAGTAAGTAGAACGGTCTTGAACCAGACAGGTAAAATTACACTGTCTGGATGTGAATATAATAATAGCACCATGACCTTGCTTAGGCCAGGCCAAGTTAACCACAAAGCCAAAAGAACCCATATCATTAGCTTCTACGACTTGTTGTGAAAGACGCAGTCTTACTTAGTGTCTAGTTTTGCCTTATCAGTTTGCTTTATATGGAGTTGTTTTTCTTCTCCTGATATAATCATGTGTGGAGCAGATGTACCGAGATAACTGTTCACAGGAAGCCAGTGGTCGCGTAGGTTTGTGATTTTAGAGCTTAAATAGTGAAAGCACAGGCAACTTAAGTCAAGCCTATCCCCGGGAAGAGCCAAGCTGCCAGCTAAGACCAAGTCAGGATAGCTCGTAACTCCCAGATCGGTAATGTATGATCTGTTTTTGTCTATGGAATAAATATTACAAAAAAACTTTGTGTTGTCGAGTGTTTCATTGCAGGTTTAAGACTACAAACTAAATTGTCGAAAGAGTCATAAGTATCAAATTCAACATCTTCAGTAGGGCACAGGAGTAGACTACAGGTAGCGCAAGGAGAAGCAGGCCAGAGAAGAGGGGCAATGCCGGGGAGTCCAACAGATTGGCAACAACAGGCTAAAACAAACACCTGTATAAAAAAATGAACAAATTGAATTAAAAAAATCAAACTTACCTCAGAATTGCCTTCACATCAAATGAAAAACTAGCTACTGAATCTGGCAGAAATGTATCTCAGTAACTAATCCGCAGTATCATCAGTCAACTACAGACTCCAGCTACGTTGTAACAAGCAACTGTTTACATAGGCAATGTTTGCATCTTCAGATTACCATTACCTGTATATGTGTTTACGCACAGACTTTCAATTGAATGTTGACATAAAAAGTGTGATTGAAAATCATTAAGGTTTGTAGATAGGAAATGCTTTCCATATATGAGATTTTTAATATATAGGCAGATATGAATTTTTATCTCCCTCTTTCTGAGCTTTCACATTCAGGTTTCTTACCATTATTTTGTAGGTTCATCACTCTTGTCAACTACTGTCAGATGGGAGCAAGCAGGGGATAGTTTACAAGATTACACCAGTTGGAAGAGGGATTTGATTAGAAAATAAAATTCATGATCTGGTAAAAGGACAGGAAGGCAGTGTTTTAGTGAAGATAATGGCCCAAACATTGCTGTGGCTTCCGCTGTTAGTTAGACTTCCTTTTAATATCGATATTTTGCCCTGCAAGTTCCTGGGAGTGCGAGACAGAAACACCACAGCGTGCTCTACAGGGCATTTGAGATCTGAGTGAACAGGACAAGCAACTGTGTATCTCCTTAACCAATCACATTGACGCATTTTGAAATTAATAGCGCTAGGACTGAGAAGGAAGTGGAAATTAAAGTGGGTGAATTCAATGTCAAATCAGGAATAGAACGAGAAATAAAGAGGGAAAGAAATATTAGATTGAGAGAGAAAAAGAGCCAAAGGAAAAGTTACTTTTTTTATTTTTATATCTCCAACAACAATTGAAACCTGAAGAAATGAGACTCCACGCTTCTAATAGTTCATTTTCAGTGCCAGAGAGGTTGACTGGCTGTAATTAACACTTATCACGCTGTTCAAAGGGTACTTAGATGGAAATTGACAAGTACTAACAAAACAAGTTTAATTTTTATCTACCACGCAAGTACAGGATCTCCATGCCATTCAAGATGCCATTTTCACAAAGCTCACAGCAGAGCGACATACCTCAGGAAGTAACTTTTCCATTTTTACATTTAATCTGCCCTCGCTGAAGTAGCTGTGCCAATGGCATTTGCACAACGGTGAGTACTATTGGCCTCGCCATTACTTTGACAGCAATGTTTGGACCAATATACCCTCACACCAGGTTCAAATAGTCCACTATTCATAATATAGCTGTGTCAAAAGTTGTATCTGCTGTATCAGTACAGTCCATATAAACATTGAATTGGATTTTGCCGGGTCACACCCACACGGTGTGGCGGAACCCGGACACAGCGGGAAACCGAGAAGTTCAGGTTTCCTGGTGTGTGCGATGTCAAGGGCGGGTTTCCTGCCCAGAAGTCAGCCTGCCTGACAGTCTGGCTTCTAGTTGTGCGGACAAGGAGGCTACAGGACAAGGTAGGTGCTGGGCCGAGGGTGGTGGAGGCGGAGGGTCCAAGCCCAGAAGGGGGTCCGATCCCCTGGGGGTGGTGGGGATGTTCCCGGCCTGGGGTGGGGGATCCGATCTTGGGATGGGGGGGTCCAAACCCTGACCCTGGGGACAGCCAGGCTGATGGTGGGAGAGATTGGGGGGATGGGAGAAAGCACTCTTCTAGCCCACAAGGATTGCTCCCCGAGGCTGAGGCCACCTTGTTAAAGCCACTGGGATCCTCAGCCGCCTGCAGTAAAACCTGCAAAGCAGGTTAAAGTAGAGGCATCAGACCTTATTATAATATTTAAATTGCCAACCCTGAGTGAAAGGTGAAAGTGAGTGAAAGGTGAAAGTGAGCAGGTTGGAGTTCACATTTTTTCAACTTTCACTTCCCCCACGCCTCCAACCCATTCATTCTTACCTCTGAAAATTCTGGCTTTATCGCTATGCTTCGCTAGTCTGCTACTGATGGCTGTACTTGTGCCCTCCTCTGAGGAGCCTGAGGCAGTTGGCTTGTTCTGCTGTCTAACAGAATCAGCCAACATGAGGCTCTCGGGGAAACTATGACTTTGGATTGTCCTTCTCCAAAGGCAGTCTGGGGAAGATCCAGCCATAGTTTCCAATAGTAATATACAATTAATTACTTTGGCTGATAATTTCCAGATTTACATCAAGTCACATAAGACTACTTCTACTTCCTAATATCATGACTATGCCTGGTACTTACTTTCTTATTAATACTAGAAGAAGGCCATTTAGTACTTGAGCCTGTTCTGCCATTCAATGAGATCATGGCTGATCTGTGACCTAACTCCATATGCCTGCTGTTGCACCATATCCCTTAGTGCCTTTGATTAACAGAAATCTATCAATCTCAGATTTAAAATTAACAATTGACCCAGCATCAACTGCCATTTGCGGAGGAGAGTTCCAAATTTCTATCATTCTTTGTGTGTACAAGTGTTTTCCAACTTCACTCCGGAAAGGCCTGACTGTAATTTTTAGACTATGCCCCGAGTCCCAGATTCCCCAACCAGCAGAAATAGTTTCTCTCTATCTACACTATTAGTTCCCCTTACTATCTTGAAAACTTTGATCAAATCACCCCTTAATCTTCTTAATTCCAGATTATACAACCCTAGTTTGTATTATCTCTCCTTGTAATTTAAACCTTGGAGTCCAGGTATCATTCTGGTAAACCTATGCTGCACTCCCTCTAAGCCTAATAAATCCTTCCTAAGGTGTGGTGCCCAGAACTGAACACAGTACTCCAGGTGTGGTCTAACCAGGGCTTTGTATAGCTAAAGCATAACTTCTAAGCAATGTTTCCTCTAAGCTACACGGCTGCTCAGCTGTCTGGAGGTCCTGCGCAGGCCGCATATAGGCTTTTGAATGGTAGATTTTGAATGGGCCGTACAACCCATTAAAAGCACTGCACACACAAAAAAATTAGGGAGAACATTACTTATAACTCCTTGTATCCTAGTCCTCCACATATAAAGGACAGCATTCTATTAACCCTTTTAATTATTTTAATGATCTATGTACATTTTAATGATCTATGTACATGGACCCCTAAGTCTCTTTGGACCTCCACTGCTTCTAGCTTTTCACCATTTAGTAAGTATTCTGTTGTATCCTTTTTAGATCCAAAGTCTCCACACTTGCCTATATTGAAATCCATTTGCCACAGTTTTGTCCATTCATTTTATCTATTAATAGCTCCTTGTAATTTTATGCTTCCATCAACATTGCTTGCAATACCACCTATCCTGTGTCATCAGCAAACCTGGATATGTGGCTCTCTATTCTTTCACCTAAATCATTAATAAATACAGTAAATAGTTAAGGCCCCAACACAGATCGCTGCTGGACACCACAAATCACTTTCTGGCAATTTGAGTACCTGCTCATTATCCCTACTCTCTGTCTCCTGCCACTCAGACAATGTCCTAATCAGATCACTAATTTGCCCTCAACTCCATCGACTTCAACTTTAGCTAACAGGCTCCTATGAGGAACTTTATTGAATGCCTTCTGGAAATCCATATAACTAACATCCACAGACATTCCCCTGCTTTGGTCACCACTTCAAAAAATTCAATCAGGTTCGTCAGGCATGACCTACCCTTTACAAATCTCTGACCAGCTGAAAATTTTCAAGGTGTTCAGTCATTAATTATAGACTCTAGTAATTTCCTAACACCAAAGGTTAGGATAACTGGTCTGTAATTACCTGGTTTTCCCGTCTCACCTTCCTTAAATAGCGGAGTTACATGTGCAATTTTCCATTCTAAAGGAACAATTCCTGAATCGAGAGAACTTTAGAAGATCATGGTTAGGGCATCTTCAGTGTCCTCAGCTACTTCCTTTAAATGTCTTCTCCCTGTGGCTGAAGAGCTCCTCCCAGAGTCGCAATATGGATTCCATCCATTAAGGGGTATAACGGACATGATCTTCACGGCGTGACAACTACAAGAGAAATGCAGGGAACCGCACCAACCCCCGTACATGGCCGCCTTTGACCTCACAAGGGCCTTTGACACTGTCGACGGTGAAGGACTATTGAGCATCCTCCTCATTTCGGATGTCCCCAAAAGTTTGTCGCCATCTTCCTCATGTTCCACGATGACATGCAAGCCGTGATCCTTACCAACGGATTCACCACGGACAAAATCCACGTCTGGACCAGGGTCAAGCAGGGCTGCATCATCGTACCAACGCTCTTCTCAATGTTCCTTGCTGCAATGCTTCATCTCACTCTCAACAAGCTGGAGTGGAACTAAACTATAGAATCAAAGGAAATCTGTTCAACCTTCACCATCTCCAGGCCAGGTCCAAGACCACCCGAACCTCTGTCATCGAACTACAGTACGCAGATGACGCTTGCGTCTGCGCACACTCAGAGGCTGAACTCCAAGCCATCGTCAACACCTTCACCGAGGCATACAAAAGCAAAGGTCTTCCACGAACCTGACCCCGCCACACAGCACTGCCCTCCTGATCATCAAAATCCATGGCGCGGCCTTGGACAACGTGGAACATTTTCCATACCTCGGGAGCCTACTATCAGCAAGGGCAGGCAATGCTAATGAGGTTCCAGTGTGCCAGCACAGCCTTCGGCCAGCTGAGGAAGACCAGGATCTCAAATCTGACACCAAGCTTATGATCTACAGGCAGTAGGGATACCCGCCCTCCTGTATGGCTCAGAGAAGTGGACTATATACAGCAGACATCTCAAAGCACTGGAGAAGTACCACCAGCGCTGTCTCTGTAAGATCCTGCAAATCCACTGGGAGGATAGACGCACTAACATCAGTGTGCTTGCTCAGGCCAGCATCCCCAAAATTGAAGCACTGACCACGCTCGACCAGCTCCATTGGGCAGGCCACATCATCTCCATGCCGAACATGAGACCCCCTAAGCAAGTGCTCTACTCGGAGCTCCGACACAGCAAGCGACCCCCAGATGGGCAGAGGAAATGTTTCAAGGACACCCTCAAAGCCTCCTTGATAAAGTGCAACATCCCCAATGCCACCTGGGAATCCCTGGCCCAAGACCACCCAAAGTGGAGGAAGTGCATCCAGGGGGGCGCTGAGCACCTCGAGTCTTGTCACCAAGATAAGGTCAGCGGGGAGTTGGGAGGTAGTGCGTCAGTTCATGAGGCCTACAAAAGGCCCAACAGGAGCGTCGGCAGATCGGAGAGGCCAGTAGGGAGTTGGGAGGCGGAGCGGCAGTTTGTGAGGCCTACAAAAGGCCAGCGGTGCAGTTGCAGCAGGGAGGCAAAAAAGAAGTAGAAAGAAATCGAAAGGTGATGTCGCAGCCAAGGGGGTAAGTGATTGGCTGGTGATTGGTGAATAGTTTTTCTTTTTCTTTTCTTTATTAGTAAGTAACCTTTCAGCATTGTTGTTGCCAAATTAAGTTAATCTAAGGGTTAAGTCATGGCAGGAGAGCTCGGGCACGTGTTCTGCTCCTCCTGTGCAATTTGGGAAGTCAGGGACGCTTCCAATGTCCCTGACGATTACATATGCGGGAAGTTCATCCGCCTGCAGCACCTGACAGACCGCACTGCAGCACTGGAGCTGCGGGTGGATTTACTATGGAGCATCCGCGATGCTGAGGATGTCGTGAATAGCACGTTTAGTGAGTTGTCTTACCGCAGGTAAAAGTTACACAGCCAGCTAGGGGATGGGAGACCAACAGGAAGAGCATGGAAGGAAGGTAGTGCAGGGGTCCCCTGCAGTCATCCCCCTGCAAAACAGATACACCACTTTGGGTACTGTTGAGGGGGATGACTCATCAGGGGAGAGCAGCAGCAGCCAAGTTCATGGCACCGTGGGTGGCTCTGCTGCACAGGAGGGCAGGAAAAAGAGTGGGAGAGCTATAGTGACAGGGGATTCTATTGTAAGATGAATAAATAGATGTTTCTGCGGCCGCAACCAAGACTCCAGGATGGTATTTTGCCTCACTGGTGCAAGTGTCAAGGATGTCTCAGAGCGGGTGCAGGACATTTTGAAGGAGGAGGGTAAACAGCCAGTTGTCGTGGTGCATATAGGTACCAACGATATAGGTAAAAAATGGGATGAGGTCCTACAAAACGAATTTAGGGATCTAGGAGCTAAATTAAAAAGGACCTCAAAAGTAGTAATCTCAGGATTGCTACCAGTGCCATGTGTTAGTCAGAGTAGGAATTGCAGGATAGCTCAGATGAATGCGTGGCTTGAGGAGTGGTGCAGAAGGGAGGGATTCAAATTCCTGGGACATTGGAACCGGTTCTGGGGGACGTGGGACCAGTACAAACCGGACGGTCTGCACCTGGGCAGGACCGGAACCAATGTCCTAGGGGGAGTGTTTGCTAGTGCTGTTGGGGAGGGGTTAAACTAATATGGCAGGGGGATGGGAATCTATGCAGGGAGACAGAGGGAAGTAGAATAGGAAGAGGAGCAAAAGATAGAAAGAAGAAAAGTAAAAGTGGAGGGCAGAGAAACCCAAGGCAAAAAGCAAAAAGGGCCAAATTACAGCACAATTCTAAAGGGGCAAAGTGAGTTAAAAAGGCAAGCCTGAAAGCTCTCTGCCTCAATACGAGGAGTATTCAGAATAAGGTGGACGAATTAACTGCGCAGATAGCAGTTAATGGATATGATGTAATTGGCATCACGGAGACATGGCTCCAGGGTGATCAAGGCTGGGAACTCAACATCCAGGGGTATTCAACACTTAGGAAGGATAGACAGAAAGGCAAAGGCGTTGCTGGTTAAAGAGGAAATCAACGCAATAGTAAGGAAGGACATTAGCTTGCATGATGTGGAATCTGTATCGGTGGAGCTATGGAATACCAAAGGGCAGAAAACTCAAGTGGGAGTTGTGCACAGACCACCAAACAGTAGTAGTGAGGTTGGGGACAACATCAAACAAGCAATTAGGGATGCGTGCAATAAAGGTACAGCAGTTATCATGTAGACTTTAATCTACATATTGATTGGGCTAACCAAACTGGTAGAAATGCGGTGGAGGAGGATTTCCTGGAGTGTATTAAGGATGGTTTTCTGGACCAATATATCGAGGAACCAACTAGAGGGCTGGCCATCCTAGACTGGGTGATGTGTAATGAGAAATAAATAATTAGCAATCTTATTGTGCGAGGCCCCTTGGGGAAGAGCGACCATAATATGGTAGAATTCTTTATTAAGATGGAGAGTGACACAGTTAATTCAGAGACTAGGGTCCTGAACTTAAGGAAAGGTAACTTCGATGGTATGAGACGTGAATTGGCTAGAATAGACTGGCGAGTGATACTTAAAGGGTTGACGGTGGATAGGCAATGGCAAACATTTAAAGGTCACATGGATGAACTTCAACAATTGTACATCCCTGTCTGGAGTAAAAATAAAACGGGGAAGGTGGCTCAACCATGGCTAACAAGGGAAATTAAGATAGTGTTAAATCCAAGGAAGAGGCATATAAATTGGCCAGAAAAAGCAGCAAACCTGAGAACTGGGAGAATTTTGTAATACAGCAGAGGAGGACAAAGAGTCTAATCAGGAGGGGGAAAATAATGAGAGGAAGCTTGCTGGGAACATAAAAAGTGACTGCAAAAGCTTCTCCAGATATGCGAAGAGAAAAAGATTAATGAAAACAAACATAGGTCCCTTGCAGTCAGATTCAGGGGAATTTATAATGGGGAACAAAGAAATGGCGGACCAGTAAAACAAATACATTGGTTCTGTCTTCATGAAGGAAGACACAGATAACCTTCTGGAAATACTAGGGGACCGAGGGTCTAGTGAGAAGGAGGAACTGAAGGAAATCCCTATTAGGCGGGAAATTGTGTTCGGGAAATTGATGTGATTGAAGGCCGATAAATCCCCGGGGCCTGATAGTCTACATCCCAGAGTACTTAAGGAAGTAGCCCTAGAAATGGTGGATGCATTGGTGATCATTTTCCAACAGTCTATCGACTCTGGATCAGTTCCTATGGACTGGAGGGTAGCTAATGTAACACCACTTTTTAAGAAAGGAGGGAGAGAGAAAATGGATAATTATAGACCAGTTAGCCTGACATCAGTAGTGGGGAAAATATTGGAATCAATTATTAAAGATGAAATAGCAGCGCATTTGGAAAGAAGTGACGGGATCGTTCCAAGTCAGCATGGATTTATGAAAGGGAAATCCTGCTTGACAAATCTTCTAGAATTTTTTGAGGATGTAACTAGTAGAGTGGACAAGGGAGAACCAGTGGATGTGGTGTATTTGGATTTTCAAAAGGCTTTTGATAAGGTCCCACACAAGAGATTGGTATGTAAAACTAAAGCACATGGTATTGGGGGTAATGTACTGACGTGGATAGAGAACTGGTTGGCAGACAGGAAGCAGAGAGTCGGGATAAATGAGTCCTTTTCAGAATGGCAGGCAGTGACTAGTGGGGTACCGCAGGGTTCAGTGCTGGGACCCCAGCTATTTACAATATACATGAATGATTTGGATGAGGGAATTGAGTGTAATATCTCCAAGTTTGCAGATGACACGAAGCTGGGTGGCAGTGTGAGCTGTGAGGAGTACGCTACAAGGCTGCAGGATGACTTGGACAGGTTAGGTGAGTGGGGAAACACGTGGCAGATGCAGTATAATGTGGATAAATGTGAGGTTATCCACTTTGGTGGCAAAAACACGAAGGCAGAATATTATCTGAATGGCGGCAGATTAGGACAAGCGGAGGTGCAGCGAGACCAGGGTGTCATGTACATCAGTCATTGAAAGTTGGCATGAAGGTTCAGCAGGCGGTGAAGAAGGCAAATGGTATGTTGGCCTTCATAGCTAGGGGATTTGAGTATAGGAGCAGGAAGGTCTTACTGCAGTTGTACAGGGCCATAGTGAGGCCTCACCTGGAATATTGTGTTCCGTTTTGGTCTCCTAATCTGAGGAAGACGTTCTTGCTGTTGAGGGAGTGCAGCGAAGATTCACCAGACTGATTTCCGGGATGGCAGGATTGACCTATGAGGAGAGATTGGATCGACTGGGCCTGTATTCACTGGAGTTTAGATGGATGAGAGGGGATCTCATAGAAACATATAAAATTCTGACAGGACTGGACAGGTTAGATGCAGGAAGAATGTTCCCGATGTTGGGGAAGTCCAGAACCAGGGGACATAGTCTAAGGATAAGGGGTAAGCCATTTAGTGCTGAGATGAGGAGAAACTTCTTCACTCAGAGAGTTGTTAACCTTTGGAATTCTCTACCACAGAGAGTTGTTGATGCCAGTTCGTTAGATATATTCAAGAGGGAGTTAGATATGGCCTTTATGGCTAAAGGGATCAAGGGGTATGGAGAGAAAGCAGAAAAGTGGTACTGAGGTGAATGATCAGCCATGATCTTATTGAATGGTGGTGGAGCTCGAAGGGCCGAATGGCCTACTCCTGCACCTATTTTCTATGTTTCTATGTTTCTATCATGCAGAAATCAAGAACAGACAGCGGAAGGAGCGTGCGGCAAACCAGACTCCCCACCCACCCTTTCCTTTAACCACTGTCTGCCCCACCTGTGGCAGAGACTGTAATTCCTGTAGTGGACTGTTCAGTCACCTGAGAACTCACTTTTAGAGTGGAAGCAAGTCTTCCTCGATTCCGACTATGATGATGATTAAACCCTGGGAAGGAAACCATCTAGTCCTAGGGATTTGTCATTCTTTAGTGCCGTTGTTTTCTTCATTATTTTTAAATTTACTTACATTAATTATGGTGAGTCCCCATCCCTGATTCAGTATTAATATCCTTGGGATTTCCATCATGCTATCCTCTTCCTCTACTGACGCAAAGTAATTGTTCAACATGTCCGCCATTTCCTTATTTTCATTTATAATATCAGCATTATTAGTTTTTAAGGGGCCTTGCTCTTAACAACCCTCTTTTTCCAAATATAATGGTAAAAGTTTTTTGTGTTGATTTTTATATCCCTTGCAAGTTTCTTTTCATACTTCTTTTTTGTAGCTCTAATGATCTGTTTTGTCACTCGTTACTGCTCTTTGTTTCTTTCCCGTTGTTGCATTCTTGTATGCTTTTTCTTTTAGTTTTATGTTTTTCCTTTAGTCGTCCATGGCTTTTCTTTGGCAAGTTGAGCCCTTGCCCCTCAGGTATAAATCTTTGACTTATATGTGGTGCTCCCTAAGTGACAGACAGTTGAGAGGAGGGCGGTGCTCATTACAGTGAAGCTGCTGTCCCCACTGCACCTTTGTTGTCCTTGCAAGGGTTGCTGGGCCCAGGTATACAACTCATTCAAGTGGTGGCATCAGATGGGTCATATGATCTGTGTCCTCTGGTCACTGACCTGTCTGCCACTGGAACAGTTTCTCTTTAGTTACTCCATCAAAATCCTTCATGGTTTTAGACAGCTCTATTAAATCTCTCCTTAACTTTCTCTGCTCTAAGGAGAACAATCCCAGCTTCTCTACTATGTCCACTAACTGAAATCCCATATCCCTGGTATTTTACTAAATCTCCTCTGCACCCTCCAGAAACCCTTGACACCCTTCCTATGAAATGCCCAGAATTGGAAACAGTGCTCCAGCTTGGGCCTACCCAATGATTTATAAAGGTTTACTATAATTCATACTTTTGTATTTTATGCCTCAGTTTATAAAGCTAAATGTGCTTTTTTAATAACTTTCTCAATTTCTCCTGCCACCTTGAAATCTGTAAGTACGTACACCCCCAAGGTCTCTTTGCTCCTGCACAACCTTTAAAATTGTACCCTTTCATTTAAATTGCTTCTCCTCAATCTTCCTACCTCACACTTGTCATATAATCATGTGTCTACCCATTTCACCAGTTTGTCTATGCCCTCCTGAAATCTGTTGCTATCCTCCTCACTATTTACTAGATTTCCAAGTTTCGCGTCGTCACCAAACTTTGAAACTATATGCTGTATACCCAAGTCCAGGTCATTAATATATACCAAAAAGAGCAGTTGTCCTAAAACCAACCCCTGATGGTCTCTACTGTATACTTACCTCCAGTCTGAAATACAATAGTTCACCACTTCACTCTGCTTTCTGTCCCTTAGCCAATTTTGGATCAACACTGCCACTGCCCCTTTAATCCCATGGGCTTCAATTTTGCTAACAAGTCTATTATGTGGTATTTTAACAAATGCTTTTTGAGAGTCCATACACATCAACCATAGGAACAGGATTCAGCCCCTCGAACCCGTTCCACCATTCATTGAGATCATGGCTGATCTGCAACCTAACTCCATATACCCACCTTTGTCCCAATTCCCTTAATACCATTGGTTAACAGAAATCTATCAATTTCAGATTTAAAATTAACAATTGATCTAGCATCAATTGCCATTTGTGGAAGAGAGTTCCAAACTTTTATCGTCCTTGTGTGTAGAAGTGTTTCCTAATTTCACTCATTAAAGGTGTGGCTCTAATTTTTAGACTATGCCCGTAGTTCTAGACTCTCCAACCAGCGGAAATAGTTTCTCTCTATCTACCCTATCTATTTCCTATAATATCTTGAAAACTTCAATCAAATCACTCTTTAACCTTCTAAATTCTAGGGAGTACAACCCTAATTTGTGTAATCTCTCTTCATAATTTAACCCTTGGAGTCCGGGTATTATTCTGGTAAATCGCTGCTGCACTCCCTGCAAGGCCAATATATCCTTCCTGCACTACCTTCATCAACCCTCTCCAATACTTCATCAAAGAACTCAATCAAGTTAGTCAAACACAATATGCTTTTAACAAATACATGCTGGCTGTCATTTATTAACCCATATTTTTCCAAGTGAAATTAATTTTGTCTCGGATTATTGTCTCTAAATGTTTCCCCACCACTGACGTTAGGCTGACTGGCCTGTAGGTTTATCCCTTGCCCCTTCTTTGAACAGCGGTGTAACATTTGCAATCCTCCAGTCATATGGCACCAACACTATATCTAATGAGGATTGGCAAATTCTGGCCAAAGGCTCTTCTATTTCCACTCTTACCTCCCATCTGGAGGGGGTGACTTTTGTACTTTGAGAGCTACCAAACATTTTAGTACCTCCTCTTTATCTAATTTTAGCCTATCCAACTTATCTACTAGCTCCTTCTTTACTATGACATTGGCAGCATCCTTTTCTTTAGTGAAGACAGATGTGAAGGACTCATTTAATACCTCAGCCATGCCCCTCTGCCTCCTTTTTGGTCCCTAATCAGCCCCACCCTTCCTTTGATTATCCTTTTACTATTTGTGTGTTTATAAAATACTTTTGGTTTCCCTTTTATGTTACGCACAAATCTATTCTCATAATCTCTTTGCCCCTCTTATTTCCTTTTTCAGTTTTACCATGTACTTTGTGTATTCAGTTTGGTTCTCTACTGTATTATGAATCCAAGATGATTCCCGAATGCTATGTTGCCTCCCTGATGCTAGAGTAAAGGATATCAATGAGCGGGTGCAGGACATTCTGCAAGGGTAGGGAAACAGCCAGAAGTCGTGGTCCAATGACAGGGGTTGAAACCAATGACAGAGGTAGAAAAAGTGTTGCGACCTACAGGAGCGTGGAAAAAAATTAAAACACAGGACCTCAATGGTAGTAACCTTAGGATTACTCCCTGTGCTACGTGCTTGTGATTATAGAAACAGGAAGATAGTACAGGTAAATGCATGGCTGGAGATGTGCTGCAGGAGTGAGGGTTTCAGATTCTTGTTCATTGGGCCCCGTTCTGGGTGATGGGGCTCCTGTAAGAGATGGATAGGTTGCACCTAAACAAAGTAGGACCAGTGTTCTCATTGAGAGTTTAATTAGTACTGTTGGGGAGGGTTTAAACTAATTTGACAGGGTGAGGGGAACCAGAAAGTAGCAAAAAGGAAGAGATATGAGATCAGAGGACAGAGAGTTGCATCTCAAAAATTGCAGGGACCAAATTGAGAAAAATAGCAAAAGTGACGAAGTGTAAATTGTATGTACATCAATGTCCACAGTGTAACTAATAAGGTTAGTGAACTGCAGGCACAAATTACTACATGGGATTATGACGTGATTGCAATAACAGGGACATGGCTTAAACAAAGCCCGGAATGGGTTTTTAATATTCCTGGTCGCCTAGTATTCATGTATGATAGAGAATGAAAAAGGTTGTGTGGGGGGTGGGGGGTGGGGGGGGCGCGGGTATAGCGTGGTGGTTCTGGATGATGTTACAGTTCTAAATAGAAAGGATATACTAGATGGTTCTAGGACTGAATCAATTTGGATTGAGTTGAGGAACAGAGGAGGAGCTGTTACATTGGAGGGAATTTTAGCCTAAAAAACTAGGTGGGTTGGTGGGTGTTAAGCTCATAATAAATAATGTAACTGAGTACTGTAGACATGAGTAAGTGTGACCTTAGCTCCTTTATTCAAACGCCAGAGTGTTGTACAGCATGGGAGGCCTGCTTATATACAGTGCTCCCAAGGGATGCTGGGATCCCTTGGGACTCCAACAGGTATGCCCTCTGGTGGTGGTATGATACAGGTTATCTAGGGTTGTATACATAACATCACTCCCTCCCAAAGTCATTAGTACACTTATTTACAGGGTGAGACGATCTGGGGCTTTTCGCTCCCTTGTCGGTCGTCTCGGTATAAATTCAGGTGTGGGTGAGTTGGTTGGTTCTTCGCTGGGCTGCTGGGCAGCTGGCCTTGCCGGACTGCTAGGGATTGTGAGTTCAGCTTCGTGGTCGACCGTGATGTCGATTGCCACTTGTGTGTGCGTTGGAGGGTCGCAGTTGGTGGTGTCCTCTTCGGGTTGCTCTTGGCTGTTTGTGAATCGCAGTTTGGTTTGGTCCAAATGCTTTCTGCAAGTTTGTCCATTAGCAAGTTTGACCTGAAACACCCTACTCCCTTCTTTGACTATGATGGTGCCAGCAAGCCATTTGGGACCATGTCCATAGTTGAGTACAAATACAGGGTCATTGACTTCAATATCACATGATAAGTTTGCGCGATCATGGTACATGGTTTGTTGATGCCGCCTGCCTTCGACGTGATCATGGAGATCAGGGTGGACAAGAGAGAGCCTTGTTTTGAGTGCCCTTTCCATGAGCAGCTCGGCTGGGGGAACCCCAGTGAGCGAGTGGAGTCTGGTGCAGTAGCTGAGCAGGACTCAGGACAGGCGGGTCTGCAGGGAGCCTTCCGACACACGTTTCAAGCTTTGCTTGATGATTTGGATTTCCCGTTCTGCCTGGCCATTGGATGCGGGCTTGAACGGGGCAGATGTGATGTGCTTGATCCCATTGCGGGTCATGAATTCCTTGAATTCAGTACTGGTGAAATACGGCCCATTGTTGCTGACAAGGACATCAGGCAGGCCGTGAGTGGCGAACATAGCTCGTAGGCTTTCGATGGTGGCAGTGGACTTGCTTACTGACATTATTACACGCTCAATCCATTTCGAATAAGCATCCACAACAACCAAAAACATTTTGCCTAGAAACGGGCGCGCAAAGTCAATGTGGATCCTAGACCACGGTTTGGAGGGCCATGACCACAAACTTAGCGATGCCTCTCTGGGTGCATTGCTCATCTGAGAGCAAGTGTTGCATTGGCGCATGCATAACTCCAAATCTGAGTCGATGCCGGGCCACCACACATGGGATCTGGCTATAGCTTTCATCATTACTGTGCCTGGTTGGGTACTGTGTAGGTCGCGTATGAACGTTTCCCTGCCTTTCTTAGGCAAAACCACGCGATTGCCCCACAAAAGACAGTCCGCCTGTATGGACATTTCGTCTTTGCGCCGCTGGAACAGCTTGATCTCTTCATGCATCTCCCATGGAGGACACAGTTTTTTTACAAAGGACAGTAAAGGATCCTGGCTGGTCCAGGTCCTGATCTGGTGGGCCATAAGGGTGACTTTTCGTTTTTGAATGCATCCATCACCAAGAGCAAGTCTTGCAGACTGTGCCAGTTCCACCCCGGTGTTGGGCAATAGTAGCTGACTGAGAGCATCATCGCAGTTCTCTGTGCCTGGTCTGTGGCGGATTACATAATTATATGCAGACAGCATGAGCACCCATCTTTGGATGCGGGCAGAGGCATTGGTATTAATCCATTTGCTCTCTGAGAATAGCGATATGAGCGGCTTATGGTCAGTTTCTAACTCAAACTTGAGACCAAACAGATACTGGTGCATTTTTTTCACCCCGTAAACGCATGCCAGAGCATCTTTTTCAATCATGCTGTAGGCCCTTTCGGCCTTGGACACACTCCTGGACGCATAGGCGACCGGTTGCAATGTTCCCGATTCGTTTGCTTGTTGTAACACACACCCGACCCCGTACGAAGACGCATTGCAAACTAGCACTAAACGTTTACATGGGTTATACAGAACAAACAGTTTGTTGGAACATAACAGATTTCTGGCTTTCTTAAAAGCAGCCTCTTGTGATTTCCCTCATACCCAGTCACCTCCCTTGCATAGTAGCACATGTATGGCTTCTAGCAAGGTGCTTAACCTGGGTAGGAAATTACCGAAATAGTTGAGGAGTCCCAGGAACGACCGAAGCTCCGTCACGTTCTGTGGTCTCGGCGCGTTCTTGATGGTCTCCGTCTTGGCGTTGGTGGGTCTGATGCCGTCTGCTGCAATTCTTCTCCCTAAGAACTCGACCTCTGGTGCCAGGAAAACACACTTCGAGCTTTTCAACCTGAGTCCCACGCGATCTAGCCGACTTAGCACCTCTTCCAGGTTCTTCAAGTGTTAGAAGGTGTCCCGACCTGTGCCTAGTATGTCATCCTGGAAAACCATGGTGCACAGAACCGACTTTAACAGGCTCTCCATGTTCCTTTGAAATATTGCCGAAGCCGATTGAATCCCAAATGGGTATCTATTGTAGATGAACAGAACTTTGTGCCGGTTGATGCAGTTGATCCTTTCAAAGATTCCGCCAGCTTCTGCATCATGTAGACCAAGGTCATGTCCAACTTAGTGAACGTCTTTCCTCCAGCCAGGGTCACAAATAGGTCGTCTGCCTTGGGTAGTGGGTACTGGTCCTGTAGCGAAAAACGGTTAATCGTTACTTTATAGTCCCCACAAATTCTGACCATGTCATCGCCTTTGAGAACTGGAACAATCGGACTGGCCCACTCGTTGATGCCTTCTCGCTGCAGCCTGTCCAGCTCAATTTCCACTTTCTCTCGCATCATTATATGGCACCGCCCCTGGTGGATGGGTCATGTGCCGGGAACCAAGTGGATCTGCACCTACGCCCCCAAGTAACTTCCGATGCCTGGCTCAAACAATGACGGGAACTTGCTGGTCGATGGACAAAAGCGCTCGGATGTCATCCCAGTTCCAGTGGATTTTTCCCAGCCAGCTTCTGCCGAACAGTGTGGGGCCATCTCCTGGTACAATTCATAGTGGGAGTTCGTGCACTGCTCCATCATAGGAAACTTTTATTGTTGGGCTGCCAATAACAGGGATCAGCTCTTTAGTGTAAGTTCTTAGCTTGGTATGAATGGGGCTAAGCTTGGGCCTTGTTGCACCACAGCCTGTCAAAGGCCTTTTTGCTCATGATAGACTGACTCGCACCAGTGCCCAGTTCCATGGATACTGGAATTCTGTCCAGTTCGACTTTTAGCATGATCGGTGGACATTTCGTGGTGAAGGTGTGTACCCCGTACACTTCTGCCTCCTCGGTTTGCGTCTCTAGTTCAGCCTGATCCGCCATGGATCGATCATCCTCTGCAGCGTGGTGGATTTCAGGGTTTGCAGCTCGTCTGCACATTCGCTGGAGGTGTCACATTGTTCCACAGCCTTTGCACACATAGTGTTTGAAGTGTCATTGATGGGCTCGATGATCACATCCGCAGCGCCAACAAGGTGTTATCATAGGCGGTCCCTCGAGCGAGGATGACTTGCTTCCACAAGAGTTCACAGATGTTCCAATGAAGAACCCGATGTTCCAGTCCTGAACTCCAATTGAGGGGGTGGAAGATGCCTGTGTAACGTGGATTTTTTTAGCGTGTGGTGACCATTGCACACCAGCCACCACAAGGTGTTAACTGCCTCGCATTAATGATTGATGGCGGACTCTGGGTCATCTGAGGTCGTGTAGCTGTAAGCGTGTACGTTCTGCCATATGCATTCCTGCCTGCAAACGATGTTACTTTGTGTACAGTACTTGCCGAAATCTCTTTATGCTGCGAAATTTGTTTGGTGTTATCGCTGGTGGACATAAATGCCTGGGCTATCGTTATGGCTTTGCTCAGGTTCGGTGTTTCAACAGTCAATAGATTGCGAAGGATAACCTCATGCCCAATGTGAATTCACAAAGAAGTCTCTTAGCATTTGCTCAAGGAATCCATCAAATTCACAATGTCCTGCAAGGCGCCTTAGTTCGGCGATGTAGCTCGCCACTTCCTGGCCTTCAGACCGTTGACATGTGTAAATTCGATACCTTGCCATCAGAACGCTCTCCTTCGGATTTAGGTGCGCCCGGACCAGCGTACACAGTTCTTCATACGATTTGGTTGTTGGTTTCACCGGAGCAAGAAGGTTCTTCATGAGGCCATAGGTTGTTACCCCACAGATGGTGAGGAGGATCACCCTTCGTTTGACAGCGTTCTCATCCCCTTCCAGCTCGTTGGCCACGAAGTATTGGTCAAGTCGATCCAGGAAGTCCTCCCAATCAACCCTTTCTCAGAATTTCTTCAGGATACCAACAGTTCTCTGCATTTTCGCGTGACTGTTCAATATCTCATCGCCAGTTGTTAACATAGAAACATAGAAAATAAGTGCAGGAGTAGGCCATTCGGCCCTTTGAGCCTGCACCACCTACCATTCAATAAGATCATGGCTGATCATTCATCTCAGTACCCCATTCCTGCTTTCTCTCCGTACCCCTTGATCCCTTTAGCCGTCAGGGCCACATCTAACTCCCTCTTGAATATATCTAACGAACTGGCATCAACAACTCTCTGCGGTAGAGAATTCCACAGGTTAACAACTCTCTGAGTGAAGATGTTTCTCCTCATCTCGGTCCTAAATGGCTTACCCCTTATCCTTAGACTGTGACCCCTGGTCCTGGATTTCCCCAACATCGGGAACATTCTTCCTGCATCTAACCTGTCCAGTCCCGTCAGAATTTTATATGTTTCTATGAGATCCCCTCTCATTCTTCTAAACTCCAGTGAATACAGGCCCAGTCGATCCAGTCTATCCTCAAAGGTCAGTCCTGCCATCCCGGGAATCAGTCTGGTGAACCTTCGCTGCACTCCCTCAATAGCAAGAACGTCTTTCCTCAGACTAGGAGACCAAAACTCAACGCAATATTCCAGGTGAGGCCTCACTAAGGTCGGGTTCAAATGCATTAAGACCTCCCTGCTCCTATACTCAGATCCCCTAGCTATGAAGGCAACATGTCATTTGCCTTCTTCACCGTCTGCTGTACCTGCATGCCAACTTTCAATGACTGATGTACCATGATACCCAGGTCTCGTTGCACCTCCGCTTTTCCTAATCTGCCACCATTCAGATAATATTCTGCCTTCATGTTTTTGCCACCAAAGTGGATAACCTCACATTTATCCTCATTATACTGCTTCTGCCATGCATTTGCCCACTCACCTAGCCTGTCCAAGTCACCCTACAGCCTCTTAGCACACTCCTCACAGCTCACACTGCCACCCAGCTTAGTGTCATCTGCAAATTTGGAGATATTACACTCAATTCCTTCATCTAAATCATTGATGTATATTGTGAATAGCTGGGGTCCCAGCACTGAGCCCTGCCGCACTCCACTAGTCACTGCCTGCCATTCTGCGAAGGACCCACTTATCGCTACTCTCTGCTTCCTTTCTGCCAACCAGTTCATTATCCATGTCAATATATTACCCCCAATACCATGTGCTTTAATTTTGCACACTAATCTCTTGTGTGGGACCTTGTCAAAAGCCTTTTGAAAGTCCAAATACACCACATCCACTGGTTCTCCCTTGTCCACTCTTCTAGTTACATCCTCAAAAAATTCGAGAAGATTTGTCAAGCATGAATTCCCTTTCATAAATCCATGCTGACTTGGACTGATCCTGTCACTGCTTTCCAAATGTGCTGCTATTTCATCTTTAATAATTGATTCCAACATTTTCCCCAATGCTAATGTTAGATTAACCGGTCTATAATTCTCCGTTTTCTCTCTCCCTCCTTTTTAAAAAAGTGGTGTTACATTAGCTACCCTCCAGTCCATAGAAACTGACCCAGAGTCAATAGACTGTTGGAAAATGATCACCAATGCATCCACTATTTCTAGGGCCACTTACTTTCGTACTCTGGGATGCAGACTATCAGACCCCGGGGATTTATCGGCCTTCAATCCCATCAATTTCCCTAATACAATTTCCCGCCTAACAAGGACATTCTTTAGTTCCTCCTTCTCACTCGACCCTTGGTCCCCTTGTACATCCGGAAGGTTATTCATGTCTTCGTTCATGAAGACAGAACCAAAGTATTTGTTCAACTGGTCTGCCATTTCTTTGTTCCTCATTATAAATTCACCTGATTCTGACTGCAAGGGACCTACGTTTGTCTCCACTAATCTTTTTCTCTTCACCTACCTATAGAAGCTTTTGCAGTCAGCTTTTATGTTCCTGGCAAGCTTCCTCTCATACTCTATTTTTGCCCCTCCTAATTAAACCCTTTGTCCTTCTCTGATGAATTCTAAATTTCTCCCAGTCCTCAGGTTTGCTGCTTTTTCTGGCCAAATTATATGCCTCTTCCTTGGATTTAACACTATCGTTAATTTCCCTGGTTAACCATCGTTGAGCCACCTTCCCCGTTTTATTTTTACTCATAAAGTAATGTAACTGAGCACTGTAGACATGAGTAAGTGTGACCTTAGCTCCTTTATTCAAACTCCAGAGTGTTGGTACAGCATGGGAGGCCTGATTATATACAGTGCTCCCAAGGGATGCTAGGATCCTTTGGGACTCCAACAGGTATGCCCTCTGGTGGCGTTATGATACAGGTTACCTAGGGTTGCATACATAACAAGTATCCCCATCTGTAAATTCATACACCAGTATCCCATCTGTATTTCACAACCTTGTATCACATCTGTAACATCAGGGCCACTGGACATCTGACAAATCTTGCAGTTTATCTGCTGAAATTGGGATAAATTTTATAATTTAGTGTTCCACGTACAGAGCTTCATCTGGCACGAATGTGCATGGAGCAGTTGGGCATAGAGATCAGCATGCCCAATTCATGGCCCACAGAAAGTTCTGGCCATTGATTCACTGTTACCAATCATTCTGACAGGTGGCTCTGTCATACATCTTAATCAGAAGGTTATGGATTCAAGCCCCACTCCAGGGACTTGAGTGCATAAACCAGGCTGACAGTCCAATGCAATACTGAGGGAGCGCTGCACTGTCAGAGTTGCCGTCTTTCAGATAAGATATCTTTCAACTGAGGCCCCATCTTCCTGTTCAGGTAAACATAAAATATCCATGGCCCTATTCGAGGAGCAGGGTATGTTGGCCAACATTTATTTCTTCCCTCAAACAGCTCATTTATCTTGCTGCTATTGGTGGGATCTTGCTGTTTGCAAATTGGCTGCTTGGGTCCCCTACAAAACATAAATTACTACTCTTCGAAAGTATTTAATTTTCTCTGCAGTGTTTTGGGACATCCTGAGGATGTGAATGGCGCTATATAAATACAAGTTCTATATTTCTTTAAACTGGTTGTGAAATTATTGCTTCACAGCATAAGAACATAAGAACATAAGAATTAGGAACAGGAGTAGGCCATCTAGCCCCTCGAGCCTGCTCCACCATTCAATAAGATCATGGCTGATCTGGCCGTGGACTCAGCTCCACTTACCGGCCTGCTCCCCATAACGCTTAATTCCCTAATTGGTTAAAAATCTATCTATCTGTGATTTGAATAGATTCAATGAGCTCGTCTCAATTGCTTTCTTGGGCAGAGAATTCCACAGATTCACAACCCTCTGGGAGAAGAAATTCCTTCTCAACTCAGTTTTAAATTGGCTCTCCCGTATTTTGAGGCTGTGCCCTCTAGTTCTAGTCTCCCCGACCAGTGGAAACAACCTCTCTGCCTCTATCTTGTCTATCCCTTTCATTATTTTAAATGTTTCGAAAAGATCACCCCTCATCCTTCTGAACTCCAACGAGTAAAGACACAGTCTACTCAATCTATCATCATAAGGTAACCCCCTCATCTCCGGAATCAGCCTAGTGAATCGTCTCTGTACCCCCTCCAAGGCTAGTATATCCTTCCTTAAGTAAGGTGACCAAACCTGCACGCAGTACTCCAGGTGCAGACTCACCAATACCCTGTACAGTTGCAGCAGGACCTCCCTGCTTTTGTACTCCATCCCTCTCGCAATGAAGGCCAACATTCCATTCGCCTTCCTGATTACCTGTTGCACCTGCAAACTAACTTTTTGGGATTCATGCAAAAGGAGCCCCAGGTCCCTCTGCACTGCAACATATTGTAATTTCTCCCCATTCAAATAATATTCCCTTTTACTGTTTTTTTTTCCAAGGTGGATGACCTCACATTTTCCGACATTGTATTCCATCTGCCAAACCTTAGATTAAGCAAATGGGCTATCTAAATCTCTTTGCAGCCTCTCTGTGTCCTCTACACAACCCGCATTCCCACTAATCTTTGTGCCATCTGCAAATGTTGTTACACTACACTCTGTCCCCTCTTCCAGGTCATCTGTGTATATTGTAAACAGTTGTGGTCCCAGCACCAATCCCTGTGGCACACCACTAACCACCGATTTCCAACCCGAAAAGGACCCATTTATCCTGACTCTCTGCTTTCTGTTCGCCAGCCAATTCTCGATCCATGCTAATGCATTTCCTCTGACTCCGCGTACCTTTATCTTCTACAGTAACCTTTTGTGTGGCACCTTATCGAATGCCTTTTGGAAATCTAAATACACTACATCCATCAGTACACCTCTATCCACCATGCTCGTTATATCCTCAAAGAATTCCAGTAAATTAGTTAAACATGATTTCCCCTTCATGAATCCATGTTGCGTCTGCTTGATTGCACTATTCCTATCTAGATGTCCCACTATTTCTTCCTTAATGATAGCTTCAAGCATTTTCCCCACTACAGATGTTAAACTAACCGGCCTATAGTTACCTGCCTTTTGTCTGGCCCCCTTTTTTAAACAGAGGCGTTACATTAGCTGCTTTCCAATCCACTGGTACCTCCCCAGAGTCCAGAGAATTTTGGTAGATTATAACGAATACATCTGCTATAACTTCCGCCATCTCTTTTAATACCCTGGGATGCATTTCATCAGGATCAGAGGACTTGTCTACCTTGAGTCCCATTAGCCTGTGCAGCACTACCTCCCTAGTGATAGTGATTGTCTCAAGGTCCTCCCTTCCCACATTCCCGTGACCAGCAATTTTTGACATGGTTTTTGTGCCTTCCACTGTGAAGACCGAAGCAAAATAATTGTTTAATGTCTCAGCCATTTCCACATTTCCCATTATTAAATCCCCCTTCTCATCTTCTATGGGACTGTTAGATCTCTTAATTTCCAATGAAATACGAACTCCGATTGTAGTTTTAATGTAACTTTATTTCTGGCAGACAGCAACAAGCTCTTGGCTTAAGCCAGGTCTTTGTCCTTCTGAGACCACATGGTCAAAATGGCTGTACTTATACCTGAATCAATTTACAGAAAAGAACTCGCCTTCTTTGACCTTATTGGCTCAATTAATAGTCTTTAAACCTTTTAATTGGCTCGCTACCCAAAGTCCTAAAATGTCAAGTTGATTGATGACTTAATGCAACATGCTCCCACTCACGTAGCATCTCTGACTTGGTGTCTGTGAATTCTCACAGTCTGTCTAAATGCAGCCTGTTTGAACTCTCTATCAATCCCCCCTTTGATTCTTTCACAAACTGAATCATAAAACATCAGGTATCACTGGTTAAACATTCTACAAAATAATTTCATACATGTTAATAGAGTTTCCTTCTAAAATTGGTTGATGTGTTTCACCACATGTCCGGACTAGTAGCTTCCACACAAATTTACACCAACCCGAGTTCCATCGTGGCCACAATGGAAGTCTGGTTTTAGTAGGTTAATTAACCTTATTCCAATTTAATCCAAATCAATATCTTAGTTCAACCAGTAAACATCCTTCCCTTAAGCATAACATACCCCTGTGCCGCGTACAGATGGTCTGCTGGGACCTGCAAGGTGTCTCACATGCGGGACAGCAGCTACAGCCGCCTGGTTGCAACAACATTTAATCAACATAAACAAACAATATAAAAGTAAAATAATTTCAACAAATAGAATTTAACCTTCCACCAATGAAGTTCCTATTGAACCGAGCCATTCAGTGGCTCCGCTCCACAAAGTGAATGATGGGAGTTGCTTAAGTTTTTCTACCTCCTTTTGGATATGCTCCGCTAAGTGAGTAATTTCTTCGGAGCTATCTGGGATATATGTGCAACACACACTTCCGAGTAGGGTGCAAGTACCTCCCTTTTCAGCCAAGATGCAATCAAAGGCCAGTCTATTCTGTAAGGCTACCATTTCTGCATTGATTTTAACTAGTGCCTCTGAGGTATCATTGGCTACCCGTTTCACAACGGATGCCATGTTAATGGATTCCCTTGCCAGTCTGGCGGTCCCATACCTGGGGATCAGAATGGTAAAGAACCTCTTTGGTCCTGTGATAGCTCTCTTAGGACGGTGTAAATGTTCCGACAGTGACTTTATATGATACATATAAGGCACAATGTAGGCTAAATAGCAGGATCCCGTCCAATTCTGGGGGCAGTCAAGGGTAGGCCTTGTGGCCACACACCCAATAGGTGCCATTATAGGCAATGAATGTTAGCTGTTTCTTTGTCAGCAACACTCCGGGCGGCCTGTCCAGGCTTTTCCATCTGTTTTATTGAGAATCCCCGTTACGTTAAGAATTCCCACATCGGCCCAGTTTGGACGGTTCCGTGGCTTGATTATATTATAATTCCGGGAGCAGTTACTATACCCCATATTTTGGCCTTCTTTGATGTTTCTAATCAGACAGACCGATTCTCCCGGTCTTCCTATTCCCGTTGTATTAGTGATAACAAAAAATGGGGGCCGTTTGGAATTATTATAGCACGGTTGGTATCCCCCTTCAAAGGTAGTCAGATTGTAACCTGCTGACTTCCATTGACGTGCCCAGTTTTCCGTATCCTGAAACGCATTGCCTGTTTTGTTTTGATTAATTATCCACTCAGCCATTTCTGAGATATTCAAGGGAACTGCCCTCAAGGGAATCCCTCCCTTTGAGTGAATAGGAATATGCGCACACACCCAACAACTAGAAATGTTACTTTGTTTGGCATAAATGTATGACATATATAAAAAGGCATTTACATGTAATTCCCTTGCTACCCTACTATTTCCCTTTGGTGCAGAGGGTCGGCTAGTAAGAAGTAGGCAAATGTATAGAATACCTACAGTCAATAATACAGTAAATTTATACATTTTCGCAAAAAGTAATTGTCCTTATTAGATTTCAGCTTCAGTTACGAGTGCTCGTTTAACGTGTGAAGCGTGGCTCCAGGCTTTCTTTCCTTGGACTTTAACAGCTGCCTGGGTGGTCAATAACACTTGATAAGGTCTCTCCCACTTGGCACCCAAAGGTTCTTTATGCAACTTTTTCACATACACCCAGACTCCTGGGATGATGTCGTGTCCTCCTTCGGGTGGATTACCCCAAGCTGCCGATACCTGTCGGGAAACAGAACTAATAGCATTGGTTAGGTTCTGACAGTATGATAACAAAGTGTCACTCATTAAGTGAACATCAGCTTTCCATAAATCGATAGTTCCTGGCAGCGACATGGGTCTTCCTGTTATAATTTCAAATGGGCTTAGACCTGTAGTTCTGTTCGGGGTTGCCCTAATGCTACATAGCACTATTGGTAGTGCCTGGGGCCATGGTGTTCCTTCTTGGTGATTTTTGGCAAGCCGTTGTTTCAGAGTTCGATTCATTCGTTCTACTTGTCCTGATGATTGTGGATGATAAGGACAGTGCAAATCTCACGTAATGTTCAGTAACCTACAGACTTCTTGGCAGACAGCACCTGTGAAGTGTGTTCCCTGATCTGAGTCAATGCTACTCGGGACTCCCCATCGGGGAATGTAATCCTTACACAAGACCTTTGCAGTGTGATTAGCTGTGGCTCTTTTAGTTGGGATAGTTTCTACCCATCTAGAGAATCTGTCGACCATGACAAGAATGTTCGTGTATCCTTGGCATGAAGGAAGAGATATATAATCAACCTGCAGATGCTGGAATGGTCCGACAGGAGCAGTGGACCTCAGTTGGGGCATTACCGTGATGGGTCCAGAATTATTTTTCTGGCAGACCACACAGCGGTCTGTTACCAGCTGGGCATGTTTTTTTAAACCTCCGACCCCACCAGCTTTTCTGGTACCGTGCCGTCATCTGTTGTGAGGCCAAGTGTCCCCATGAGTGGATCTGTTGGGCTAAAAAAGGCATAAGCGCTTGTGGCGCGACTGGCTTGTCGGTAACTCTTTGTCTCCAGACACCATCTTCACATAGCTTAATTCCTGCCTCAATTCATGTCCATTTTTCCTCTCGGGAGCACTCGCCTTGCATTGTTTGAAGGTCTCATGACAGAGTCCTGAGTGCTTTCAATCTGGTTCTTCTGGAGGAACGCCCTGTGAGGCAGCATCTTTAGCTGCCTGGTCAGCAAGGGCATTTTCCTATGCTTCTGTGGTATTTTCCTTGGTATGGGCCTTACACTTCAGGATGGACACTTCCTGAGGTAATTGTATGGTCTCCAGTAAGTCTCGGACTTCTTTTCCATTTCGGATAGGTGTACCAGCAGCAGTGAGGAATCCTCTTTTCCGCCATAACAGACCAAAGTCGTGAGCGACTCCAAAAGCATAACGTGAATCTGTGTAGACATTAGCTGTCTGTCCTTCTGCTATTCGACATGCTTCTGACAGGGCCCGTAACTCGGCCTGTTGTGTTGACGTTCCTGAGGGTAAACATCCTTTTGCCACTACCTCATATAAGGTTGTAACTGCCCATCCTGCTTTTCTGGTACCATTGTCAACAAAGGAGAAACCATCTGTAAAGAGGATGAGGTCTGGGTTGTGCAGAGGCTCCTCTGCTGCTAAGGCTGCTTCTTCTGTTTCTTTTAAAATCTCCATGCAGTCATGCTCTTCACATTCTGCCCCTCTTGCTCCCTCGATTCTGACATCGGGAGCATAGTTGCGGGATTAACCGGGCTGGCCCGGACGATATGGAGATTAGGAGCTTCCAAAACTGCTGTCCAGCGGGTCCATCCAGCTGCTGTCACCTGAGACATTCTATTCATAGACAGCAAAGCATGTACGGTGTGGGGACACTTGACAATCAACTTTTGGTCGAGGACTAGACCCGCAGTGGTCATTACCGCTCGACATGTAGCTTCCATTGCCCTTCGGCAACTTCCCCATCCGAGGGCTACCGCATCCAGTTTTGCCGAATAATAGCCAATAGGTCTTTGCCGACCCCCATGTTCTTGTGTCAGTATAGCTGTCATGTATCCTTCTTTCTCATGGACAAACAGGGTAAATGGCTTACCACTGTCGGGGATTCCCAGAGCCGGTGCCGAACACACAGCCTTTTTCAAACTCAGGAAGGTCTTTTGCTGTTCCTTAGTGAGGCTGATGGCTTCTTTAGAGGCACGTTTCCCCTTTAAAATATCATTCAATGGCTGAGCAAGCTGTGTGAAGGAGTCAATCCAATTTCTGTTAAAGTTACACAATCCCAAAAAAGATCTTAGTTCCTGAATAGTGGTGGGGTTTTTAGCAGCCCGAATGGCTGCAGTTCTATCCTGGGTAAGTTCTCTCCTTCCTTGTGAAATCTTTTGTCCCAGGTATACAACCTCTTCTTGGGATATTTGTGCTTTGTCGATGCTGGCTTTATGTCCTTTCAGCCGAAGGCAGTCCAGCAAAGCTCGTAAATCTTGTTCATGCTGGTCATCCGTGTTTGAAGCTAGCAGGATATCGTCTACATAATTGGATGACTGTGGATGACAGGGGAGGTAATTCTCACAAATGGCTTTGTAAAGCCATGTGGAATACTGCAGGGCTGTTGTGGAAACCCTGCGGTAACCGGGTCCAAGTATACTGTTGTCCTTGGACCGTGAAAGCAAACCACTGTCGAACCTCCGGTGCCAGAGGCACCGACCAAAATCCATTGGCCATATCTATAACCGAGAAATATTTATGTTCCGGTTTGAGGGCATTAAAAATGGTGGAGGGGTCTGCAACCAAAGGAGCTTTTTGATCAATACACTGGTTAGCTTTCCTATAATCGACAGTCAAACGCCAAGTCTCATTAGATTTCTGTACCGGCCACACGGGGCTATTGGAGGAGCTATGCATTTTAATAAGCACCCCTTGTTTCTCCAATTGCTGAATAACCGGTAAGATTCCCGCGATGGCAGTTGGACTGCTGGGATACTGTTTAGTGCATGGAGTCTTGGTCCCGGTAAATGACGCAGGCTCCATCTGGAGTAGGCCACAATCGTTCTTATCTTTTGCCAATATCAGGTGTTCCTTCAATTCTTCTTTCTTCAAAGTTCTAATTGACCATGTCACCCGACCATGAATGCAACGATGAATCTATTTGGATTAGAACATCCATTCCAAAAAGGGGTTGATCTACTGGGCCTATCCAGACCGGCGTGGTTCGTTCATGTGGACCCAGCCCTATAAGTATCGGTGTTGTCCTTTTAATTTCCATTTTATGCCCCCAACTCCATAGGCTGTACGTGCCCTACCATCCAACGGCAAAAAGTCTCCATATTGTAGGGGTAAGCATGTTAATTCCGCCCCTGTGTCTAAAAGACAGTCCACATCCTTATCGCCCACCCTCACAGTTATCTATAGCCCATCTCCCCTCTGTTGTATTAGTGCGAGGAGGGGGGCCAGGGTGGGCTCTAATCGTTTTTTGCTATACCAAGTAACTCCTTCTGTTGTTGTATTATCAGTCGTTTAAATGCTTCCATGAGGTCGTTATCTTGTGACAAGCCTGGTTTGTTGGCTGAATTGTATCCCTGACTGCATCCTCTTCCCCGGCCACGATCTTGCTGTTTTGCCCTGCACGTCTTGGCCCAGTGACCTTCTTTCCCACAATAATGACATTTTCCGGGTAATTTTCCTAATGACTGTTTATCGGAATCCTGGGATTTCCATCCCATAGCCTGTACAGCTCGGACTTTAGCTCCCATATCACGATCTAATTGGTTACATCGATCCACCAACTCTGCAAAGGTAGTCCCTCTACCTTCCCAGTCCGGTAACACTACCTTAAGCATTTTGGACAGTTCTGGCTTTAGACCTGCCACGAAAGCTGCTTTCAGGGGTCCAAACACTTGTTCATCCATTTCCTCATCCGTATTATTCATACCTGAATGTTCTAGCCATGTGCATCTAAACCGCTCGTCATACTCCAGGACCTCCTCTGTTCCTTTCTGTTGGCAGGCTGCAATTTTTCCCCAGTCTGTCTGAGCTGGACTGAAGGCTTGCAGCCAGTGTTTAATCGCCTCCCATCCTGCGGCTAATTCTTGATCATCCTGCCCCAAAGCTGCTTCTACCTTGTTGTGCAATTTTCTTCCCTGTGTTTTTGGCACCATTATGGTCAAAATTTGCACTCCGTCCCAGGGATGAAGTTGATATATATTTCTTAAGTGGGTCCAATTGGTCCCACGTTTTCACTCCCCCTTTCTTTGGATTGGGAAATTCTTTGGACCATTTATCAATTTTCTCCGGGTCTGCCGGATCATAGATTAAGTATTCTGCATACACCCTTTTCCTCGTTTTTTTGGTTCCGCCCTCATCCGCAGTCTCTTCTGATTTGACTACAACTCGTCTTTTTTTAAACGGGGCAAAGCGCACCCCTAATTCTTCATCCTCCGACCCTATATCGTCGGAGGATTCAGAATCCGTATCTATTCCTCGGTCGTGTCTTCGGGTTTGCGCTTTTAATTTATCCAAACATGGGTACCCTGGGAATTGACCAATACATTTTCCTTTTCCTATTACTGTCTCTTGACCTAATGATTTTTTCCATTCTTTAATTTCATCTTTAAGATTTTAACTTCCGCTTCCAGCTTTTTAAGTTCAAGTTTTTTCTGTCGCAGCTGTGCACAAACAGCTTGCAATTGATCCTTTGTACTGGTCAGTTCTCGATCATGTTGGGAACGCATTATAATTTCATTCCGGTTTCGAATCTTTCCCATAATTGCTAGGGACCATCTAGTTCACTCTTTATTTTTCATACGGGTCATTTTTCCCCAGACCCTTTTAATCTCGTTCAAGGACCATTGTCCTTTGGAGGTTCCGTACTTTTGTTCGATCTTAATATAGGTTTTAGATAAATTGAATTGTTGCTCTATGTATTCTTTCAACTGTTCGAGAATTTCATCTAGCGAAACTTCAGGTGGTGCCTACCCACCTTTAACAGTTGTAGGCAATTCTTTGTTCTTATCTCCTGCTGCCATAATACTGATTTCTTTACTGGGGTCTCGAGTCGTAGGCTTTCTAGCCGATCGATAGGTCAGTGATTAATTAACTAACACACCACCGAAGTTTAGACGTCTATGGGACCTCGAGCCGACTACCAACTGGAGGGTTCGCAAACCGGAGGCTTTCGGAATCGCGTAGGAGAGGCGAATTTAGACTTTTGACCGAGGACTTTTATAAAGAGGAGTCCTTACCTCAGTACGTAGGTCCGATGTCCAAAATTCAGTTTCTTTCCTCAGCGATCGTGTTCGTGACACCAAAATTGTTAGATCTCTTAATATCCAATGAAATATGAACTCCGATTGTAGTTTTAATGTAACTTTATTGCTGGCAGACAGCAACAAGCTCTTGGCTTTAAGCCAAGTCTTTGTCCTTCTGAGATCACATGGTCAAAATGGCTGTACTTATACCTGGATCAATTTACAGAAAAGAACTCGCCTTCTTTGACCTTATTGGCTCAATTAATAGTCTTTTAACCTTTTAATTGGCTCGCTACCCAAAGTCCTAAAATGTCAAGTTGATTGATGACTTAATGCAACATGCTCCCACTCGCGTAGCATCTCTGACTTGGTGTCTGTGAATTCTCACAATCTGTCTAAATGCAGCCTGTTTGAATTCTCTATCAGGGACCAACATTTACTTTAGTCACTCTCTTCCGTTTTATATATCGGTAAAAGCTTTTACTATTGTTTTTATGTTTTGCGCAAGTTTACTTTCGGAATCTATCTTTCCTTTCTTTATTGCTTTCTTAGTCATTCTTTGCTGTCGTTTAAAATTTTCCCAATCTTCTAGTTTCCCACTAATCTTGGCCACCTTATACGCATTGGTTTTTAATTTGATACTCTCCTTTATTTCCTTGGTTATCCACGGCTGGTTATCCCTTCTCTTACCGCGCTTCTTTTTCACTGGTATATATTTTTGTTGAGCATTATGAAAGAGCTCCTTAAAAGTCCTCCACTGTTCCTCAATTGTGCCACCATTTAGTCTGTGTTCCCAGTCTACTTTAGCCAACTCTGCCCTCATCCCACTGTAGTCCACTTTGTTTAAGCATAGTATGCTCATTTGAGACATTACTTCCTCACCCTCAATCTGTATTACAAATTCAACCATACTGTGATCACTCATTCCGAGAGGATCTTTTACTGGGAGATCGTTTATTATTCCTGTCTCATTACACAGGACCAGATCTAAGGTAGCTTGCACCCTTGTAGGTTCTGTAACATACTGTTCTAAGAAACAATCCCGTATGGATTCTATGAATTCCTCCTCAAGGCTACCCCATGCGATTTGATTTGACCAATCGATATGTAGGTTAAAATCCCCCATGATTACTGCCGTTCCTTTTTCACATGCCTCCATTATTCCCTTGATTATTGTCCGCCCCACCATGAAGTTATTATTTGGGGGCTTATAAACTACGCCCACCAGTGACTTTTTCCCCTTACTATCTCTAATCTCCACCCATAATGATTCAACATTTTGTTCATTCGAGCCAATATCATCTCTCACAACTGCCCTGATATCATCCTTTATTAACAGAGCTACCCCACCTCCTTTCCCTTCTTGTCTATCCTTCCGAATTGTCAGATACCCCTGTATGTTTAATTCCCAGTCTTGGCCACCCTGCAACCACATTTCTGTAATGGCCACCAAATCATACCCATTTGTAATGATTTGTGCCGTCAACTCATTTACTTTATTTCGAATGCTGCGTGCGTTTAGGTAGAGTGTTTTAATACTAGTTTTTAAACCATGATTTTTAATTTTGACCCCTCCTGCAGCCCCTTTATATTCATACATATTGTTCCTTCCTATCACCTTGTGGTTTACACTTACCCCAGTGCTACTCTGCTCTGTTGCCTCCTGCCTTTTGCATTCTTTCTTGGGGTCCTGTTCATCTGCGCTCTCACCCACTCTAACTAGCTCAGAGTCCTCTCCTAGGTTCCGAACACTCCTCGCATTGAGGCACCGAGCTTTCAGGCTTGCCTTTTTATTACACTTTGACGCATTAGAATTTTGCTGTACATTGGCCCTTTTTGTTTTTTGCCTTGGGTTTCTCTGCCCTCCACTTTTACTCATCTCCTTTCTGTCTTTTGCTTCTGTCTCCATTTTTTTTCCCTCTGTCTCCCTGCATTGGTTCCCATCCCCCTGCCATATTAGTTTAACTCCTCCCCAACAACACTAGCAAACACTCCCCCTAGGACATTGGTTCCGGTCCTGCCCAGGTGCAGACCGTCCGGTTTGTACTGGTCCCACCTCCCCTAGAACCGGTTCCAATGCCCCAGGAATTTGAATCCCTCCCTGCTGCACCACTGCTCAAGCCACGTATTAATCTGCGCTATCCTGCAATTCCTACTCTGACTAGCACGTGGCACTGGTGACAATCCTGAGATTACTACTTTTGAGGTGCTTCTTTTTAATTTAGCTCCTCGTTCCTTAAATTCATCTCGTAGGACCTCATCCCTTTTTTTACCTATGTCGTTGGTACTAATGTGCACCACAACAACTGGCTGTTCTCCCTCCCTTTTCAGAATGTCCTGCACCCGCTCTGAGACATCCTTGACCCTTGCACCAGGGAGGCAACATACCATCCTGGAGTCTCGGTTGCAGCCGCAGAAACGCCTATCTATTCCCCTTACAATTGAATCCCCTATCACTATTGCTCTCCCACTCTTTTTCCTGCCCTCCTGTGCAACAGAGCCAGCCACAGTGCCATGAACTTGGCTGCTGCTGTCCTCCCCTGATGAGTCATCCCCCTCAACAGTACTCAAAGCGGTGTATCTGTTTTGCAGGGGGATGACCACAGGGGACCCCTGCACTACCTTCCTTGCACTGCTCTTCCTGCTGGTCTTCCATTCCCTATCTGGCTGTGGACCCTTCACCTGCGGTAAGACCAACTAACTAAACGTGCTACTCACGTCATTCTCAGCATCGTGGATGCTCCAGAGTGAATCCACCTTCAGCTCCAGGGCCAAAACGCGGTCCGTCAGAAGCTGGAGGCGGATACACTTCCCGCACACGTAGTCGTCAGGGACACCGGAAGTGTCCCTGAGTTCCCACATGGTACAGGAGGAGCATATCACGTGACCGAGCTCTCCTGCCATGACTTAACCCTTAGATACACTTAAATTGGCAACAACAATGTTAACAGGTTACTTACTGATATAAAAAAGAAAAAGAAAAGCTACTCACCAATCACCAGCCAATCACTTACCCCTTTGGCTGTGACGTCACCTTTTGATTTCTTTCTACTTCTTTTTTGCTTTTTCTTCCGGCTGGAGCTGTACAAGCTGGGCCTTTATAGGCCTCTCCACACACCCCGGACTCGCGCTGCTCGAACTGCCGCTCCTCTTCCGACGTTGGGCCTTTATAGGCCTCTCCACACACCCCGGACTCGCGCTGCTCGAACTGCCGCTCCTCCTCCGACGTTGGGCCTTTTGTAGGCCTCACCACACACCCCGGACTCGCACTGCTCGAGCAGAAGAGCAACCTTTTGTTAAACTATTTTAAATAGGTTCATCTCCCAAGACCATTGCCCCAAAACCCCAATACTCCAAGTCCCAGACTTCCATCAGAATACAGCCTGTTGGGAGCGGAGCTTCCCCCATTCCAACCCCCTGCACCTTAAACACGACCATTTTCTTGGTACGGGAGTGGGTGAGTCTAGAAGCAGTAAATTTCAAGTCCAGTAAATTAATTTTACAATCTAAATTAATAATGGTCAGTTTATTGAATTTCAGAAATTCTAAACAGGAAAGAAATTCGGGCAATTGGCCTCAGTGCCTGTCAGCTAAAGATGGGACTATCAAATGAGCTTTCAACTCCTGATCACTATCCGGCTGTATGTGCCGGCGTGGATATGAGGTTGAGGATAGTCAGGCTTGAATCTGATGCCTCCAGTGGAGAATAGTCTGTTTGCCACTGTCCAGACTCACACATGAAGAAAGGTTGAATTTGGTGAAGGTGTCCCAGGAAGAGTCAGCACCTTCAGGAGAGGAGGGGGAAAATAGAAATAATAATTTTGCAAAATAAACCTGGGCCGAGTGACTTTGGCTACAGCAGACGAATATTTCGAAGAATATTAATGTTCAATGTAAGTCCAAGGACAAGTGCCAAGTTTGCAGTTGCAATATAACTTCACTATGAGGCATTACTATTTTTCATTCCAGTGCATAACAGGGCATCTGAGAAAAAATAGGCTAGGCTATATCAGAAGGCAGTTAAGAGTCCTAGGTCCAACCATCTTCAGCTGCTTCATCAATGACCTTCACTCCATCATAAGGTCAGAAGTGGGGATGTTCGTTGATGATTGTACAATGTTCAGTTCCATTCGTGACTCCTCAGATAATGGAGCAGCCCATGCCCGAATGCAGCAGGATATGGACGATATTCAGGATTGGGCTGATAAGTGGCAAGTAACATTCGCGCCACACAAGTGCTAGGCAATGACCATCTCCAACAAGTGAAAATCTAACCACCACCCCTTGATATTCAACGGCATTACCATTGCCAAATCCCCCACCATCAATATCCTGCGGGGTCACCATTGACCAGAAACTTAACTGGGCCAGCCACATAAATACTGTGGCTAGAAGAGCTGGTCAGAGGGTGGGTATTTTGGGTATCCTGACTCCCCAAAGCCTCTCCACCATCTATAAGGTACAAGTCAGGAGTATATTGGAATATTCTCCACTTGTCTGGATGAGTGCAGCTCCAAAAGCACTCAAGATATTCAACACTATCCAGGACAAGCAGACCATTTAATTGGTACCCCATCCACCACCTTAAATATTCACTCCCTCCTCCACCGGCGCACCGTGTCTCTGGTGTGTACCATCTACAAGATGCACTGCAGCAACTCGTCAAGGCTTCTTCGGCAGCACCTCCCAAACCCACAACCTCTATTACCTAGAAGGACAAGGGCAGCAGGCACATGGGAACACTATCACCTGCAACTTCCCCTCCAAGTTACACACCATCCTGACTTGGAAGTATATCACTGTTCCTTCATCCTCGCTGGGTCAAAATCCTGGATCTCCCAACCTAATAGCACTGTGAGAGTACCTTCACCACACGGACTACAGTGGTTCAAGAAGGTGTCTCACCACCACCTTCTTAAGGGCAATTAGGTATGGGCAATAAATGCTGGCCTTGCCAGCGATGCCCACATCCCAGGAACGAATAATAAAAAGAGTAAGCTACATTGGTGTGGAACTGGAGTCATATATAGGCCAGACCAGGTACAGACATTAGGGAACCAATTGGGTTATTACAATAATCCAACACTTTTACTGACACTAGCTTTCTAATTCCAGATTTTATTTTAAACTGAATTTAAATTCTTAAACTTCCATGCTAGGATTTGAACTCATGTTCTCTGAATTATGAGTCCAGTAACACCTTCACTACACTCATGTATCTAATGCATAATGTGTTTGGGACTATGGCTTCAAGACTTGCTTATTTCTTTGATGAACAAAATTTGGCAAAAATGAGCAATTTCAGAACTTTGCCAAGGGAGATCAACATGTGTCTTAGCACTACTGATACTTACGACATCATCTATCGAAATACAGGTACAACGTCTCGAATCCGGTTGTCTGAAAACCAGAATTGTCCAAAAACCGGACATTTTTGAGGCGTCCAAGATGGCGACATCGGGACAAAGAAACCGGTATAAACCGGTAAAAAACGCAATGCCGGAGGGCGGATGGTGATGAGAATTATCGGGTGGCGAGGATCGGTGGATCGGCAGGCAGTAAGAAGCGGAGGGTCGGCAGGCAGGGAGGAACGCCAATAGCGATGTCCGAAATCTGGAAAAATCCGAAAACCGGCACGGTCTCGGTCCCGAGGTTTCCGGATTTTGGATGTTGCACCTCTATATATATCAATATATCAACGTGGTGGATATCAGCCGTAAGTTCTCTTATTTGTGTATGTAAGATTCCAGCATTGGTTGCATTGGGTTAGGCTGCCAATATCCTCTGTGCTCAGCAGCCTATGCTGTGCTCCCCTGGGATCATTTCTGAATAATGGAAATCATTAAATTGTTGCCTTGTATAGAGGATTATAGAATTGCTGAGGAATTTGGGTGAGCAATGGCAGCCGGTGTCAGATTATTCATTTGTACAATCTTTGTTGGCTCATTTCGATGAAACTTGAGTGTGATTTCTTCTGTTTGCCAAGTGTACATCCATCTAGGTGCTTGAGAAATGAGAAAGTATAGTTATGAAGGGTGGGACCGGATTGGCTGATTTTCTTTCACTAATGTTAATGATTTAGATTGCATTAAAACTTTGGAAGCATAATTGATGACAGCAACCATCTTGATTCTGGTTCATTCATTTCTATGATGGATGAGTAATTAACAATTAATTGCTGAAAAGAGCAAAGTATAACCCTTAATTCACATTATCCGCTGAAACAAATTTGTACATCATGCAATTAACCCAGGACATCTGGAACTCATTGGACATAATGCACAGACCACGGGAGAATGATATATTACATTGATGTAGAAGAATGGTTGCTAGACAAGGTACACCCCTCCCCCAACCCAAACAAGTTTCAATTCATCTACATGGAGCTTGCTGCAGGCTCAATAAGCGGCAGGTTTTACTGACATTCAGAGCAGAATGGGAGGCAGTGGTGAATGACTAATACTCTTTCTACGTGTACATAGTCTATTTTCATTTTATCACACCAGAAAAATGTGGCTATTATTATAAATTTCTGGTTTGGTAGCTTGTAAAGTAATAATTTCAGTACTATCATCTCATTAAGCATTATCAGTAAAGGTGGCAATTTAATGGTTTCCAACTATCAGAAATTATCCCGGGGAGCACAACACAGTTTACCAAGCACAGAGGATGATATAATATACTTAAACTCTCTACTGTTAAATGGTTGACAGCTATTTAGGCCCTAAGCTCTGGAATTCCCTCCTTAAACCTCTCCACCTCTCTCTCCTCCTTTAAGACGCTTCCTTAAAACCTATATTTTTGACCAAGCTTTTTGGCTCGGTATCAATTCTTGTCTGATTACACAGATTGCCTCTGTACTGAGGTTCCCAACAGTTGGAAAATAAAGCCAGAAGGCAGAGCGCTCCATCTCACCTCATTTGTAGGTTTTGTCGGGCCTGCACTCATGGCAGTCACAGGCTAAGCGCCACTACGCCTCCCTAGGAAAGTCCCAGGGGCAGGAAAATTGGCACTATAGAATGTTCCAGTAGAGAAATAGGCCATTCGGCCTATAGAGTGTATTTCTCCACTTGAGCCACCCAGGCTAATCCTGCTCTCGAGCTTGATAAAACCACAGAGTGATTCTCCATAGGATGGACTAGGTCAGCCACAGTAATGGTGGTAGGTGACCGAGCGTCCCCACAGAATGGCCTTTGGTGGACTCTAGAGGGCTCCAAAAAGCAACAGGGAGAATTTTCACCACCAGCTGAGATTTGCATTCCGGAAATTGATTCCAGAAAATTGGACGCACGCTGTCTGTGATTTTCTTTCTGTGAAGGTAGAACGTTCTGAGTGGTGGGGGTCTGGACCTCACTGCCTGAAGGGGTGGTAGAGGCAGAAACGCAAAACGCATTTAAAAAGTGCACTTGAAGTGTTGTAGCCTACAAGGCTCCGGACTAAGAGCTGGAAAGTGGGATTAAGGCTGGATAACTATTTTTCGGACGGGAAAGACATGATGGGCCAAATGGCCTCCTTCTGCGCCATAAATTTCTACAATTCTATGATAGCCCCAGATTTATTTTAATGGGCCATACACATCCATCCAGTAATGCTTGGAGGCCAACCTAAAGGAACTATATACCTGTGAGAAGATCAGAAGTATCTTCATATTTTCCCCCAATTTTTCATATACATATTCCTCACGGCTGTAACAAGTCCCAGACTGGAACCATGAATCACAGCAGGTCGATTTTAACCCCAGGCGGGTTTCGAGTGAGCTTGGGAAGAGGAGGGTGCAAAATGCACTCACTGGCGTATGTTTGAAGCCCAGAGTAATTTAACTTATCTGCATTCCACCTGGAACTTGTGGAAAGTTATAAAATGGCAGGTGACCGGCAGGTGACTAGAGGAAATCAGCCAGCAACAAAGGAAATGTAAGTTGTGGGATGGGGCTTTTGGGAGGGTCTTGCAGGAGGAAATGAGGGGGAGTCTGGGGCGGGGGAGGCCATGAATTTCCCACAGAAGAACTTCTGCTCCTCCTGGCCCCACATAGGACCATTTTTCACTTACTTTGGAGGGTCACCTCTGTCTGCAGAGCTGATTCAACCTGGGGGGAAGTCACTGCAGCTTCCAGTGAAAGTGGAAAAATGTAGGTTGGCGAGCACAGGGGTAATGGGTGAATGGGACTTGGTGCGAGTTTGGATACTGGCAGCAGAATTTTGGATGAGCTCAAGTTTATGGAGGGTGGACAAAGGGAGGCCAGCCAGGAGAGCATTGCAATATTCAAGTCTAGAGGTAACAAAGGCAAGGCCCACCGAGGCACTCGCTGTGCCTTCTAATGAGCAGCAACTCCAATTGCCCATCCTCCTCTCTCCCCGCGCTTCCCACCCTGCATGTCTGCCGGGGCTAATCTTGCCAACCTTGTTCCCATTCCTGTCATCGATCACAGCTCTGATCCTGAGGATTCTGCCAGTGGATTGGCTATCATTGCCCCTCTCCACATTTCCCTCCAGAATGTACGTTCACTCGTGAATAAGGCCCTTGCCATCCATGAGCTTATTGTGAACGATCACATTGGCATCGGAGACATGGCTGAGGGGCCATGACACCTTTCCCCTTAATGTAGCTTCCCCGCCTGGCTATACCTACCCCACTCGCCCCGCTCAAACCGCTGTGGTGGTAGTGTAGCCCTTATTTCTAAATCACAGTTTGATCTGTCTCCCTACTCCTCTGGCAAATTCTCCTCCTTTGAGCATCTCACCTTGTTCCACCCCTCACGCCTCTTTTTTAAAATCCACGTTCTATATTGCCCATCTGAGTATCACACCAAGTTTCTCACTGAGATATCTTCTTTGCTTTCTTCCCTCAACTTCTGCACCGAGCGATTTTTCATTCTCCGTGATTTCAACCTCCATTTTAACTCTTCTTGCTCTGTCTCCTCTGAGTTTACTGCCCTCCTTTCCTCCCTAAATCACTCCCTCCATATAAACTCTCCTACCCATATACAGAATCGCCCACTTGATCTTGCTACTCCCATCGTAACTATCACTGATAAGGCAATCTCTTATCATTTCCTTGAATCGCTCTCAACCCATATTACCCTTCCCTCTCCAAACCTCACTTCTTTCTGTGTCTGCCATTGGAAAAACTCTCCCTCAACTCATTTACCTTTGCACTTTCTAATTCCCAACCCTCTAGCCTTTGGCCTACAATTCATCATGACATTTCTGCAGCTACCAATTTGCTAAATCATACCTCTCCACCACCTCTGATGCCCTTATCCCCATTAAAACCATTACTCTCTCTCACCCTAATCATTCCCGTTGGTATACCCCTCATTTCCGCTCCCTTAAAGCCAGATTTGAACTACTTTGGCAAAAAACTGGTTTAACCATCCATCAGCATTATTGGGTCCATCGCTAAACCTGCTCACCGAGGATCATCTAGGAATGCAAAGGTAACTTCTGCTTCTCTTCTCCACCAGAAACAGTCTTCTTAAACCACCCTTCCCTGCCTCCTCCACCCTTACCTTTGACAGTAAGTGTGAGAAGCTCATGGACTTCTTTGTCACAAATATTGAGACCATCCATCAGCTGCCTCGGCCGCTTCCTTCCTCTAGCCCACCGGGCCAAACTTCCTGTAATGTTCCCCGCTGCCCAACCCTTGAATTCGCATCTTTCTCTAGATTCTATCCCATCACCTGCAATGCTCTCTCCGACCTTATCTTTTCCTTGAGACATAAGAACATAAGAACATAAGAATTAGGAACAGGAGTAGGCCATCTAGCCCCTCGAGCCTGCTCCATCACTCAACAAGATCATGGCTGATCTGGCCGTGGACTCAGCTCCACTTACCCGCCCGCTTCCCATAATCCTTAATTCCCTTGTTGGTTAAAAATCTATCTATCTGTGATTTGAATACATTCAATGAGCTAGCCTCAGCTGCTTCCTTGGGCAGAGAATTCCACAGATTCACAACCCTCTGGGAGAAGAAATTCCTTCTCAACTCGGTTTTAAATTGGCTCCCCCGTACTTTGAGGCTGTGCCCCCTAGTTCTAGTCTTCCCGACCAGTGGAAACAACCTCTCTGCCTCTATCTTGTCTATCCCTTTCATTATTTTAAATGTTTCTATAAGATCACCTCTCATCCTTCTGAACTCCAACGAGTAAAGTCCCAGTCTGCTCAATCTATCATCATAAGGTAACCCTCTCATCTCTGGAATCAATCTAGTGAATCGTCTCTGTACCCCCTCCAAAGCTAGTATATCCTTCCTTAAGTAAGGTGACCAAAACTGCACGCAGTACTTCAGGTGTGGCCTCACTAATACCCTATACAGACCCACCTCCTGCTCCCTCGATCCTATTCCCTTCCTATGCCCATACTAGCTGATATTGTTAACGGTTCTAGCTCCTCGGATATTGTTTCCCCCCCCATCCCCCCATCCCGTTCAAATCTGCCGTCAATGCCCCTCTCCTCAAAAAACCCACCCATGACCCCATCTGTCCTTGAAAACTACTGCCCCATTTCAAACCTCCCGTTCCTCTCGAAAGTCCTTGAACATGCTGTCACCTCCAAAATCCATGCCCATCTTTCTCACAAATCCATGTTTGAATTCCTCCAATCAGGTTTATGGCCTGGCCACTGTACTGAAATGGCCCTTATCAAAGTCACAAATGATATTCATCACATCATCCTCCTCCAGCGTCTCTCCTCTGTGGTCCAGGTGGGACTGCACTTGCCTAGTTCCATTCTTGTCTATCCAGGTGTAGCCAGAGAATCATCTGCAATGGCTTCTCTTCCCGTTCACACACATTTACCTCTGGTATCCCCCAAGGATCTATCATTGGCCCCTTCTATTTTTCATCTGCATGCTATCCCTCGGCGATATCATCCGAAATTGCAATATCAGGTTCCACAAGTATGCTGTCGACACTCAGCTCTATCTCACCACCACCTCTCTGGATCCCCATCACCCCCCAGCCTCCCCTGCAAATGTCTCTGATTTGTCACACTACTTGTCCGACATTCAGTATTGGATGAGCAGAAATTTCCTCCAACCAAATATGGAGAAGACTGAAGCCATTGTCCTTGGTCCCTGCCACAAACTCCTTTCCCTGGCCACTGTCTCCATGTTTGGAAACTGTCTTAAACTGAGCCAGACCGTTTGCATCCTTAGTGTTGTGTTTGACCCCGAGATGAGTTTCCGACCACATATTTTCTCCGTCACCAAGACTGCCTACTTCCACCTCCATAACATCGCCTGGTGGCCACAGATAAGCTATACATTAAATGAATGGAATCCCTTCCTGTTCCTGAACACCTCCAAGTTTAAATGAGGGGCTCATGTGCACAGTCAATGGCTCCCTGGACCATGGGGAATCCCACAATACTGAAGAATCCTAGAGCTTTCTGCCTCTGGTCTTCTCTGGCAATACGGAATGATAAATAGTCATTCCTCAGAGTTTATAGAGCTGCAGAGACCTCAATAATGCAGAAATGCACAGAGTATTGTGAGATGTGACTTATATCACCTGTGTTTGTATCGAACGATCCAGTAGCATAACAATTAAGCACTACTGCGACCTTGACTGCCACAGGCAATTCAGTCCTGACTGTTCCATGAGGCCACAGATCTCTGTAATGGCCACCTTGGTAAAGCGCAGTCTCCTCATGCACTGGTCTTGGATCGTGTGAATGTAGGAGTTGTGATCTATCAATACCCTGGGTGGACAGGGCCTCTTGCTGAGAGCCCTCCTGTCCATCTCTCCTGCAGCAGCTAGTGCTGCTCTGCGTGGCCTCCTGTCCTGCTCCAATTCATCATGCAGAGCAAAGGTGACCCCGAGCTACATCCCTGTGACTAAGCATTCCCTTTCTCCCAGTGATTCCTATAAGGTAGAGTAGCACAGCACTTGGCTTTTTTAGGTGAAGTCCTGAGAGGATTTCAGGGAAAAATGTTCATAGAGGGTTGATGAAGTCTTGCCAAAGTGTCCCAGAAAATCTCCCGATGTGTCTCAAAAGTCCTCTTCAAATGCAGTATAGTCAGTTGATCGCAATCAGCACGTGAACATTGAAAGCTAACCATGGCTTTAAATAGCCCTCGAAAATCTCAGCGACAATTGGTTTAGAAACATAGACATAGAAACATAGAAAATAGATGCAGGAGTAGGCCATTCAGCCCTTCGAGCCTGCACCACCATTCAATATGATCATGGCTGATCATGCACTTCAGTACCCCATTCCTGCTTTCTCTCCATACCACTTGATCCCTTTAGCCGTAAGGGCCATATCTAACTCCCATTTGAATATATCTAATGAACTGGCCTCAACAGCTTTCTGTAGTAGAGAATTCCACATGCTCACAACTCTCTGAGTGAAGAAGTTTCTCCTCATCTCGATCCTAAATGTCTTACCCCTTATCCTATGACTGTGACCCCTCGTTCTGGACTTCCCCAACATCGGGAACATTCTTCCTGCATCTAACCTGTCCAATCCCGTCAGAATTTTACATGTTTCTATGAGATCCCCTCTCATTCTTCTAAATGTCATTGAATATAAGCCTAGTCGATCCAGTCTTTCTTCATATGTCAGTCCTGTCATCCCGGGAATCAGACTGATGAACCTTCGTTGCACTCCCTCAATAGCAAGAATGTCCTTCCTCAGATTAGGAGACCAAAACTTTACACAATATTCAAGGTGTAGCTTCACCAAGGCCCTGTACAACTGTAGTAAGACCTCCCTGCTCCTATACTCAAATCCTCTCGCTATGAAGGCCAACATGCCACTTGCCGCCTTCACCGCCTGCTGTACCTGTATGCCAACTTTCAATGACTGATGTAACTTGATACCCATGTCTCGTTGCACCTCCCCTTTTCCTAATCTGTCACCATTCAGATAATAATCTGCCTTCCTGTTTTTGCCACCAAAGTGGATAACCTCACATTTATCTACATTATACCGCATCTGCCATGTATTTGCCCACTCACCTAACCTGTCCAAGTCACCCTGCAGCCTCTTAGCATCCTCTTCACAGCTCACACTGCCTGCCAACTTAGCGTCATCTGCAAACTTGGCGATATTACACTAAATTCCTTCGTCTAAATCATTAATGTATATTGTAAATAGCTGGGGTCACAGCACTGAACCTTGCGGTATCCCACTAGTCACTGTCTGCCATTCTGAAAAGGACCCATTTATTCCTACTCTTTGCTTCCTGTCTGCCACCAGTTCTCTATTCACGTCAGTACATTACCCCCAATACCATGTGCTTTAATTGTGCACACTAATCTCTTGTGTGGGACCTTTTCAAAAGCCTTTTGAAAGTCTAAATGCACCACATCCACTGGCTCCCCCTTGTCCACTCTACTAGTTACATCCTCAAAAAATTCTAGAAGATTTGACAAGCATGATTTCCCTTTCATAAATCCATGCTGACTTGGACCGATCCTGTCACTGTTTTCCAAATGCGCTGCTATTACATCTTTAATAATTGATTGCAACATTTTCCCCACCACCGACGTCAGGCTGACCAGTCTATAATTCCCTATTTTCTCTCTCCCTACTTTTTTTTAAAGTGGGGTTACATTAGTTACCCTCTAGTCCATAGGAACTGATCCAGAGTCCATAGAATGTTGGAAAATGACCACCAATGCATCCACTATTTCTAGGGCCACTTCCTGAAGTACTCTGGGATACAGACTATCAGGCGCTGGGGATTTATCGGCCTTCAATTCCATCAATTTTCCTAACACAATTTGCTGACTAATAAGGATTTCCTTTAGTTCCTCCTTCTCGCTAGACCCTCAGTCCCCTAGTATTTCCGGAAGTTTATTTGTGTCTTCCTTAGTGAAGACAGAACCAAAGTATTTGTTCAATTGGTCTGCCATTTCTTTGTTCCCCATTATAAATTCACCTGATTCTGACTGTAAGGGACCTACATTTGTCTTCACTAATCTTTTTCTCTTCACGTGTCTGTAAAAGCTTTTGCAGTCAGTTTTTCTGTTCCCTGCAAGCTTACTCTCATTCTATTTTCCCCCTCCGAATTAATCTATTGTCCTCCTCTGCTGAAATCTAAATTTCTCCCAGTCCTTAGCTTTGCTTCTTTTTTTGGCCAATTTATATGCCTCTTTCTTGGATTTAACACTATTCCTAATTTTTCTTGGAAGCCACGTTTTATTTTTACGTCTGACAGGGATGTACAATTGTTGAAGTTCATCCATGTGATCTTTAAATGTCTGCCATTGCCTATCCACCGCCAACCCTTTAAGTATCATTCGCCAGTCTATCCTAGCCAATTCACATCTCATACCGTCGAAGTTACCTTGCTTTAAGTTCAGGACTCTAGTCTCTGAATTAACTGTGTCACTCTCCATCTTAATGAAGAATTCTGCCATATTATGGTCACTTTTCCCCAAGGGCCTCGCACAACAAGATTGCTAATTAATCCTCCCTCATTACACAACACCCTGTCTAGGATGGCCAGCTCTCTAGTTGGTTCCTCGACATATTGGTCTAGAAAACCATCCTTTATACACTCCAGGAAATCCTCCTCCACCGTATTGCTACCAGTTTGTTTAGCCCCATCTATATGTAGATTAAAGTCACCCATGATAATTGCTGTACCTTTATGGCACGCATCCCTAATTTCTTGTTTGATGCCATCCATAACCTCACTATGACTGTTTGGTGGTCTGTACACAACTCCCACTAGCGTTTTCTGCCCTTTGGTGTTCCGCAGCTCTACCCATACAGATTCCACCTCAACCGCGCTAATGTCCTTCCTTACTATTGTGTTAATCTCCTCTTTTACCAGCAACGCTACCCCACCTCCTTTTCCTTTCAGTCTATCTTTCCTGAATATTGAATACCTTTGAATGTTGAGTTCCAAGCCTTGGTCACCCTAGAGCCATGTCTCCGTAATTCCAATTACATCATATCCGTTAACAGCTATCTGCGCAGTTAATTCATCCACCTTATTACGAATGCTCCTCACATTGAGACACAGAGCCTTCAGGCTTGTTTTTATAACACTCTTTGTCCTTTTAAAATTATGTTGTAATGTGGCCATTTTTTATTTTTGCCTTTGATTTTTTATGCCCTCCACTTCTACTTTTCTCCTTTATACCTTTTGCTTCTGACCCCATTTTACTTCCCTCTGTCTCCCTGCATAGGTTCCCACCCCCCTGCCCTACTAGTTTAAATCCTCCCCAACAGCACTAGCAAACACTTCCCCCTAGGACATCGGTTCCGGTCCTGCCCAGGTGCAGACCGTCCGGTTTGTACTGGTCCCACCTCCCCCAGAACCGGTTCCAATGTCCCAGGAATTTGAATCCCTCCCTCTTGCACCATTCCTCAAGCCACATATTCATCTTAACTATCCTGCTATTTCTACTCTGACTAGCACGTGGCACTGGTAGCAATCCTGAGATTACTACCTTTGAGGTCCTACTTTTTAATTTAACTCCTAGCTCCCTAAATTCAACTTGTAGGACCTCATCCCGCTTTTTACCTATATCGTTGGTACCTCCGATTCAGCTGGTCGCTGTTCGGAGCAATGTTCCTTTTAAGCCGCGCAGCCGCACCGCACTCTGCGGTGCTCTGCAGCTCCCACACAGATGGATCACCAACTTTTAAATAGGAAAAACCACGCATGCGCGGTATTTTGCATGGGTTGCGCAGTCCCTTAAAGGGGCCATGCACCCAAAAAGATTAAAGAGAATGTCGTTAAATTAAGCGCTACCCACCAAAACAGTGTGCAGCCTCTTTAATGAGCGTTAGCAGGTGATTTAATTGTCAATCAGCCTCTTAATGATCCACCAGGCAGCTGTTTCTAGCACATGCTTCAACTCCTTTAGCAAGATGGCATATTGCGTTAAACATGGGCTAAACTGGCATTGCAGCTTAAGACCCATCTTAGCCACCTCAAAGACTATTTAGCATTTAAAGTATCTGGGGAAAATCGTCCCCTTGTGCACATTCTCTAATAAAGATAAAGATAACTCTAGGCCTAGAAATTGGCCTCAGTGGCACCTTCCGTTATCACCCTCCGAAGGGCGATAATGGGGTGCTAACCAGGTTGCGACTGAACACAGCGATAACATTGACCGTCGCCATATTTGGCGGGAGTTTTGCGGCAGCGGTAAGGCTTTGCGCCCCGATCTCCTTCGCCCGGAAATCGCGAGGTCGTCACCATGCACATCAACCCAAACTTGCATTCCGCCCCCTGCAGCATCACCGGGCGAAAACACCAGCAGCTGGAGGAGGCGTCCATCGGGAGGCCGGGCCTTTTGGGGGGTGATGCTTCAAGGCCAGGTGGCCGAGATAAGTAAAAAAAAATGTACCTTCTCTCTTGCAGGATTTTTGGGGGATTCCTGCCCGCGATCGATCAGCCTGGCACTCTGCTCCAGAATTTCTCCCCCTTTGTGTTCAGCAAAACAATCTCAGAATGGAGCCGATGCCAACTCCATAAATTATGTTGGCCTGGATAACTCACTTCCCCTTCGGACTCGTGAGTCACAAAGTAGTATCTAGAATGATACAGCACAGAAGGAAGCCAAAATGTTTTCTCATGTCGCCTCTGGTTCTTTAGCCAATTACTTTAATAGTAGAACATTACTCATGGCTTACCTAATCACTGTTATATATTCTTTCTATCGCCAAATCATGCAAGTTTACAGCACAGAAGGAGGCCATTAAGCCCATTGTAACTGCGACGGCTCTTTGCTAGAGCAGTTTAAAACTAATCTCACTGCCCTCCTCTCTCCCGATATCCCTGTATTCAAATATTTACTCTTATCTCTTAAAAGGTACAGTGATTTCTGCCTCAGCTACTTCCTGTGACAAAGAATCTATTCTCTAACAACATTCTGTGCAAGGAAATTTCCACTAACATCTTTCCTCACTCTCTTAGGTTATCAGCACAAATTTGTCACTATCACTAACTTCCCAATCAGAGTTAAAAGTCTTTCCTTGTTCACTGTTCAAAATCCACAAAGAGACAAGTTGCCCACTCAAAAGACTGGTATTGCATTTGTATGAATTATATCACAGTAGGGGGCTATTCATTCCATTGTCAACTCTAATCTCATTTCCCTGCCCTTTCCCCATCTCCTCTTGTAGTCATTCTTTATACTTAGAAGGGGGCACGATTGATTTAGATCTGCCTCGGACTGCACCAAATTACCCATAGTTTGGAGTCTGTAATGTGCTATTAATCAAATAACTTATGTGCAGAGTGATGCTATGTGGCTTCTGGTTGTGCCAATTTTAGCATTATGACAGATTGTCACACTCGTGGGAAAACAGAAGGTAACCTGAAAAACTAACAGATGATGCTACGGCCTAAGTAACAAGCAGTGTACTCCAACTTGGCTCTAATATCCCAGATTTGTAAATCAGGCCTCCAGTGTAGTGCTTACAGACGCACTCAAATTATGACGAAGAATTGACAAACCTTTTTCTCGTCTGAGAAGGGCAAAAGTGAAGCAGTAATCCATCATTTTATGATGAAACAGGGATACTTTCCAAATGAACTTATGTCGTGCCCACATTGTGTGCCAGAAAAGATCTGCCAAACACTTTTTTCCCAGAAAGGCAGTGCCCCTTTAAACAGGGCAAGCAGCAGAGTCAGCATTAACAAGTAGAAATCAAGGCACATCTATTGCAGTTTCAGGATCATAAATTATTAGATGTTGGTGCACTTTATGTTGCTTTCAGAAGTGGCTTTGGTTACTTTTGTTAATGAGGTAATTTGTCTGACTGTGACTTTGCTCAAATCTGATTGATAAAATTCAGTTGTCAACAGGAAAAGAGATTGTCAGCAGTGATATTGACTAAGGATAAGTCTGTACAGCTGTGTGACAAAATATCCCTGTGAGTAATTATAAGATTATCTATGTACTGCCCCATTATTGGACGCAGTAAGATCCATTACTTCAACACAACAGCAAAATACTGTAGATGCTGGAATCTGGAATAAAAACCATTACTTTTAAGATCCATACAATAAGATCCATTACTTTATCTGCTTCAAATACCATCTACACACCCAAGTTTCCAAAGCTTAAGCAAAAATGTCAGCTCAAGACAAATTATATTTAATACACAGAATAACCAACCTGTTCTGTGTCTTTTATGACTTGTTTATTTTCTCAGCAGAGTGCAGGTCACTAACATATGTTACACTTTGGGCTTTGTCCCAGTACCTTTCTCATGTTGAAGGCTAGACTATTGTTTCCATAAGCAGGCCAAATTTCTTATTGATAGAGAGTTGTGTCTTATGGCCTGCCAAATATGGGTTAGCCTAGTTCCCAGCTAACAATTAACCCTACATTGTGCAAAATCACTGGAAAATACATGAGATGCACACCATGGGGTAGATTTTGACTTTGGGCGATAGTATAAAACAGGTGATAGCAAGTCGGCAGCTTGTTTTACATCCCTTCCGACTTTTATTTCTGTTGACTTCATTCCCTTTGCCTGGCGTTAACAGGGCAGTAATGGCCTCAAAATGTGGTCAGTAGCCTACCACCTGTTAACATTGTCAATGTAGTTGACGCCATTTTAAAAGGGGCCTACCTCTGGGTAACCCAAGTGTCCACCAGTTTCAGGTGATAGCTTCCATTTAATATGGAAATTAGTGCCCTATGACATAAATAGGACCCAATTGACATTTTAAGTAGAAACTAGTTAGAGTATGGGCAGTGCAGACATTGTCCAGTTCTATGTGTGGTTGAAGAGAAGAGAGCCAATAAAGGTAAATCTTAAATTATTTTTGAGCAAAGTCACAGCCTCTTCTTTGGGGCAGTTTTATGGGTATGTTGCAATGGGGGCGGGGGGATCTGCAGCAGGGGTAGCTTAAGTATTCCTTGTTGGACCATTGTGGCTTCCCGCCCAGGCCATCAAGTTAAAATTGATTTTTGGGTCCCGATGTCAGTCACTGAGTTGATAGCAAAGTAGAGAATGTGACAGAATCTCACATTTGCATAATCGAAAATCTAATATCCACCTATCATGTAATTGTCGAAACCTTCGCAGTGCGTTTGCATGTGTGTGTGTATGTGGTTCCTTCTGACGTTTTGCTGAGTATGTGATAGTGCTTGAGAGAGCAATTGAAACACATTATATTATAGACATAACTAATGGCAGTGAGCTCTGAATTCTCAGTCAGCATCCTTCAAAGCAATCAAAGTTAACAGTGAGAGGCTGAGACTGTCTGTCACAAGCTTCTCATTCTAATGTAAAAAATCATTCCCCAGCATGCATGGGCATGATTAGGTGTTAAAAAGAGCGAAGGCATGACCAGAAATCCCTGTGCAATCATCTACTGTGGCCTTTCCAAGATCTATTACTTACGGCTTCACACTGAAGTGATAACAGCTTGCAGACGACTTGATGGAACAGAGTTGTCTTTTCCCATGTGCTAATGGATTGTCATTAGCAGAACAAGTTTGAGCAAAATGTCAGTGGATTTTAATAGTGCTCCTCTCTGTAAGAATCGCAGCCTGTGCTGAACATGACCATCGGTTGCGTCTTTGTTTAATACAGTCAAATGATCTGCACTTACTCAGTACTTTCTACGATTTACACAGAATTATGCAAGGGCCAATATTACCCTGGTAATATTCAACCGGTCGGGACAATGTGGTTAGGGGGGGTTAAATGGCAGGGAATGGGTGTTTGTGCTGTATTCCCATCACATTCCCACCCCACCATTTCACTCTGCTGTCTTCAGACACGGGAAGACCACCCACTCCAGAGGAGTGGGGGCCTATTTTAAATGGTAGTGTCACATCCCAATTACATCATTTTAATCGCAGCCCCGACTATGGCCCGCCGATGAAAACTGGCGGCAGCAAAGGTCCAGGCCAGGGATGACTCAGGTAAGTCTGTGTTTTTTTTAATGTTCCTTATGGGCCGGTAGTGAGCGGGAATGCCGAACCCCAAATCCTTACTTTCCTTGCCAAGAACCATTTTCATGGGTCCCTTCGACCAGTTTTGACTCCCACCCACCAGCAGTAATGCCATTCCCGCTGACTTTGGACAAGAGTCAGGGTTGGGGTATGCAAATGAAGCCCAGGAGTTAATGTCCCGAGTCTCACTCCAGGGTGCTGGATGGTTTGCCATCCATTTCAGCATCCCCACCTCCCCCAATTCACGCCCATTAAAATTGGTCCTATAGGGGTCAAGTTTCAGGCCGCGCCTAGAACGGCGCAGTCCCGCGAGCCACGCCTGATTTCCACGCTCAAAACCGCGCACTCAGCGCAGCACAGCACGAGCTGTGGGGCCGGGACCTCTGCACAGGCGCGCTACAGTGGGCGCACATGTGCAGTAGCTCCAGCCGCCCAAAACTGTGTGCGAGGGGCCCGAAGCCTGCAGCCCCTAGCCCTGACCGAATGGCCTCACCGGGGCGGCGAAGATCAGACTGCACCTCCCTCACCCAGCTCCTGCTCTGGCTCTGGCTCCAGCTCCCCTCCCAACCCCCGTTCAGCTCCTGCTCCCTCTGGCTCTCTCCTGCCCCAGCTGCCGCTCCCCCCATCCCCAGCTCCCGCTCCGCTGCCTGCCGCTCACCCCCCCACCCCCCCCTCCCTGGAGCTCCAGCTCCCGCTCCGCTCCAGCTGCCCCCCCCCCCCCGCCCCCTCAAGTGCGGTCTGCTCACCCTTCACGTCTTCGACGGGGCCCGCCCGCCCGGCATCTTGCTGGGTGCGGGCTCCCCCCGGAAGTCTTCAGCCCAGCTTCTTCACATCGGCCGGGCCCGTTCAGCCTCCCCTCTCTCCTCCCTCTCCCTCTCCCTCTCCCTCCCTCTCCACCCCCCCTTCCTCTCCTCCCCTTCCCTAACCCTCTCCCTCTCCCTCTCCCTCTCCCTCTCCCTCTCCCTCTCCCCCTCTCACTCTCCCCCCTCTCCTCTCCCCTCTCTCCCCTCTCTCCCCTCTCTCCCCTCTCTCCCCTCTCTCCCCTCTCTCCCCTCTCTCCCCTCTCTCCCCTCTCTCCCCTCTCTCCCCTCTCTCCCCTCTCTCCCCTCTCTCCCCTCTCTCCCCTCTCTCCCCTCTCTCCCCTCTCTCCCCTCTCTCCCCTCTCTCCCCTCTCTCCCCTCTCTCCCCTCTCTCCCCTCTCTCCCCCCCTCCTCTCTCCCCCTTCCCTCTCCTCTCACCCCCTCCTCCCCTCGCTGTCAGAAACACATACAGAGAGAGAGAGAGAGAGAGACACTGACACAGAGAGAGAGAGAGACAGAGACAGACAGACAGACAGACTGGGGAGGCCCTGTCCCAGCACGCTGTTGGAGGGCTCCCGGTGCTGCAGTCAGTGAGTAGAACTTAATTTTTTATTTATTGATTTTTTTTAAAATTATTTTTAATTTTTTAATTTTTTTTGATTTATTTATCATTTATTATTGATGATCGGTCTTTATTTGTAAAAGTGATGTGTTTCATGTTTGTAAACTTCCCTTTCCGACCCCCCACCTCAACCTCCATCTCTCGTTCCCTACGCCTGATTTATAAGTGTAGGCAAGATTTATCTAAGCGTACAAAAATCTACACTTACTCCATTCTAAGTTAGTTTGGAGTAAGTTTTCGCTGCCTAAACTTGCAAAACAGGCGTAAGTGGCCAGACACGACCCCTTTTGGAAAAAAAAATCTGTTCTAAAATGAAACTGTTCTAGCTCACTAGAACTGGAGCAAACTAAATGCCGAGAATTGCAATGTCTAAGACACTCCATTCTAAACTAGTTGCTCCAAAAAAGTAGGAGCAACTCAGGCTGAAACTTGACCCCATAGAATCTGCAGTACAGAAACAGGTTATTCTGCCCAAATGGTCTATACTGGTGCTTATGCTTATGCTTAACACAAGCCTCCTCACACTGTCATTAACTCGTCCCACTGTGCCCCCCATGTACATCTATTCCCTTCTCCCTCAGATATAGATCAAGCCTCCCCTAATCAATGCTATCTGCTTCAACCTCTCCATGAGGCAGGGAGTTCCACATTCTCATCATTCTCTGTGTAAAGAAATTTCTCCTAAATTCTACCTTATATTTATGCCCCTTTGTTCTGGACACACTAATAAGTGGAAACAGTTTCTCCAAATCTACCCTATCGAACCCCTTCATAATTTGAAAGATGTCAATGAGGTCTCTCTTTTCCAGAGAAAAGAGCCCCACTTTGCTCAATCTTTTTGGATCTCAAATGCTTTTTAGCAAAATACAAAAAAAAAAATCCCTTCAGTTTAAATTAAGTCCATTTTTCAGTGGGGAATAAATCAGATAAAAATAAGTTTAATTTCAAGGTAAATTTGATCACTACCTTTGCTCTTTTAAAAAATATTTTTAATTCAATGCTTCTATTAAATTATCTCAATGGGATACAGGAAAACACAGAGTACAAATAAACTGGGTGAAAATTCCTAGAAGCAGCTCAATACTATCGGTATTTAAAAAAATCACTTCTTAACATTAAACTATCTCAATCAGTAACCACAGTCCACCTGCTGGGCCATGGATAAAATCAGATCACGGGCTCAGAACTAGATGTTCCTTGAGATGCAACCAAACCACCTGCTCCAAACTCAATCAACTCACACACTGCCATGGGCCTAAGAAAGCTCAAATGGAAATGGAGGTCTGTGGTTGAAAGGCCATGGGAGCAGGAATGGTGAGCATCCTGCACTCAATTTTGACTTAGAATAATTTGAACATGATCTGATACATGCAAGACTTTTGATAGGCTTACTTTACACTCAGTTTACTCACATGCTATGTGTTATGTATGTAAACACTGTAACTGTGTAAGACTTGCTACCAGAGGGCGCAATTGTTGGAGGCCCAAGGGTCACCTGCATACCTCGTGTAAAGGAGTATAAAAGTTTGTCTGCCATGCTGCTTGGGCACTCTGGAGTTGTATTAAAGAGACTATGGTCACATCAGTTTTAGCTCACAGTACTCAGTCTTGTGGAATTCTTCTATACCTAACAATCGGTGCCGAGTAACAGATTTTGAACTTTCACGCGGTCATGGCTGCCGTTGGTATTTTAGAGAGATTTGTAGAGGGTGATGATTTGGAAGCCTTCGTTGAGCATCTCAACCAGTACTTCGTGGCCAATGAGCTGGATGGAGATGATAAAGTGATCAAGCGCAGGCCGATTCGCCTCACCGTGTGTGGGTCCACAATATACAGCCTCTTCAAGAATCTGCTAGCACCGGAGAAACCAGTGGAGAAGAGATATACAGAGTTGTGTACTCTGGTTCAGAACCACCTCAAGCCGAAGGAGAGCGTCTTAATGGCCAGGTATCGCTTCTACACGCACCACCGTTCCGAGAGTCAGGACGTGGCAAGTTATGTCGCCGACCTGAGACGCCATGTGGGAACTTGCGAATTTGTTGGATTTTGGGGGGAAATGCTGCGGGACTTTTTTGTGCTTGGCGTCAGCTACGAGGTCATTCTTTGCAAGCTGCCGTCCGCCGAATCCCTAGACCTGAGCAAGGCCATCACGACAGCCCAGGCATTCTTATCCATGTGCGATAATACCAGACAAATATCTTCCCAGCATTGAAGCTCACTAGCAAGTACTGTGCATAAAATGACATCATTAGCAGGCAGAACTGCATATGGCAGGGCCTACACGTCTGCAGCTGCAAGACCTAGGATAACTCAGAATCCACCATCAGGCGTGAATGCAAATCCATTAACACCATGTTGGCACTGCTGGGGTAATCATCGAGCCCATCAATGTCGATTCAAGCACTACGTGTGCAAAGGCTGTGGAACAATGGGGCACCTCCAGCGAATGTGCAAGTGTGCTGCGACTCACCACGTGGCAGAGTCAGCAGAGGATGATCGATCCGGCGCGGATCACGCTGAACAAACAAGAGAAGCAACTCAACCCGAGGAAGAAGTGTATGGGGTACACACCTTCACCACCAAGAGTCCTCCTTTCATGCTGAAAGTCAAATTGAACGGTATTCCGGTTTCAATGGAGTTGGACACGGGGGCGAGTCAGTCAATTATGAGCCAGAAGGCTTTTGAGAAACTGTGTGGCAACAAGGCCCAAACTGAGCCCGATTCAGACAAAGCTGCACACCTACACCAAAGAGCTCATACCAGTCATTGGCAGTGTGGCAGTTAAGGTATTGTACAATGGAGCTGTGCATGATTTATCACTGTGGATTGTACCAGATGATGGCCCAACGCTTTTCGGCAGAAGCTGGCTGGGAAAGATTTGATGGAACTTGGACGACATCAAAGCACTATCTTCAGTGGATGATGCATCGTGTGCCCAAGTGCTGAGCAAGTTTCCGTAACTATTTGAACCAGGCATCGGCAACTTCACAGGTGCCACGGTGTAGATCCATCTAGTCCCCGATGCAAAGCCCGTTAATCACAAGGCTCGAGCGGTTCCATATATGATGAGGGAGAAAGTCGAGATCGAACTGGACAGGCTTCGACAAGAGGGAATCATATCGCCAGTCGAGTTCAACGAGTGGGCCAGCCCAATTATTCCGGTGTTGAAAAGCGATGGCATGGTCAGAATCTGCGGAGATCAACAGAGTCTCGTTACAGGACCAGTACCCACTACCCAAGGCGGATGACCTGTTCGCAACGTTAGCAGGGGGAAAGTTGTTCACCAAGTTGGACCTAACCTCCGCCTACATGACATCGGAGCTGGCTGAACCTTCGAAAAAATTGACGTGCATCAACACGCACAAAGGACTGTTTATATACCACAGGTGCCCTTTTGGGATTCGCTCGGCTATTGCCATCTTCCAGAGGAACATGGAGAGTCTGCTGAAATCGGTTCCATGCACCATTGTGTTTCAAGACGATATCCTGATCACCGGTCGTGACACCACCGACCACCTGCATAATCCTGGAAGAGGTTCTAAGTCGACTAGACAGAGTGGGACTCAGGCTGAAACGCTCCAAGTGTGTTTTCCTGGTGCCAGAGGTCAAATTTTTGGGGAGAAAGATTGCGGCAGACAGCATCAGACCCACGGACTCAAAGACAGAGGCCATCAAGAATGTACACAAACCACAGAATGTGATGGAACTGCGTTTGTTCCTGGGACTCCTCAACTATTTTGATAACTTTCTACCCGGGTTAAGCACTTTGCTGGAACCGTTGCACATGTTGCTACGTAAGGGTGACGACTGGGTTTGGGATAAATCTCAAGAAACAGCCTTTGAGAAGGCCAGAAACCTACTTTGTTCTAATGAGTTACTTGCACTGTATGACCGTGTAAACGATTAGTGCTAGCTTGTGATGCATCTTTGTACGGGGTCGGCTGTGTGTTACAGCAAACCAATGTATCGGGCAAACTTCAACCGGTTGCATACACGTCTAGAAGTCTGTCTAAGGCTGAAAGAGCCTACAGTGTGGTCGAGAAAGAGGCGTTAGCATGTGTATATGGGGTTAAGAAAATGCACCAATACCTATTTGGACTTCGGTTTGAGCTTGAAACCGACCACAAACCGCTCATTTCACTGTTTTCAGAAAGCAAAGGTATAAACACCAATGCTTCGTCCCGCATCCAAAGATGGCCGCTACTATTATCCGCCTATGACTATGTTATCCACCACAGACCAGGCACAGAGAACTATGCTGATGTCCTCAGTTGGCTACCATTGCCCACTACCAGAGTGGAAATGGCGCAGCCCGCAGACTTGCTTCTGGTCATCAGTGCTTTTGAGATCGAGGGGTCACCCGTCACTGCTCACCAGATCAGGGCCTGGACCAGCCAGGATCCTGTGCTATCACAAGTAAAAAGTTGTGTCCTCAATGGGAGCTGGTCGGCCGTTCCCGGGGAAATGCATGATGAAATTAAGCCATTTCACCGACGCAAAACTGAAATGTCCATCCAGTCGGATTGTCTCTTATGGAGTAATCGCGTGGTTTTGCCAAAAAAAGACAGGTAAACGTTTATACGCGATCTACACAATACCCACCCAGGCATAGTCATGATGAAGGCTATAGCCAGGTCGCATGTTTGGTGGCCCGGTATTGATTCGGATTTAGAGTCATGCATACACCAGTGCAACACGTGCTCACAGTTGAGCAATGCACCAAGGGAGGCTTCATTGAGTCCATGGTCATGGTCCTCCACACCGTGGTCCAGGATCCACGTAGATTTTATTGGCCCCTTTCTCGGAAAGATGTTTTTAGTTGTGGTGGATGCTTACTCTAAATGGATTGAATGCATAATCATGTCATTCAGCACATCCACTGCCACCATTGAAAGCCTCCGGGCTATGTTCACCACCCATGGCTTGCCCGACGTCCTTGTCAATGACAATGGACCGTGTTTCACCAGTTCGGAATTCAATGAGTTTATGACCCACAATGGCATCAAGTATGTCAGGTCTGCCCCGTTTAAGCCCGCATCCAATGGTCAAGTGGAACAGGCAGATAAAACTATCAAGCAAAGCTTGAAATGCATGACAGAGGCTCCTTGCAGACCCGCTTATCTCAGGTTCTGCTCAGCTACTGGACGCAACCACACTCACTCACTAGGGTTCCCCCTGCGGAATTGTTAATGAAGAGAACACTCAAAACCAGGCTCTTCCTAGTCCACCCGGATCTAAGTGATCATGTGGAAACCCAGCGTCACCGGCAAAACATGTACCACGATCGCGCGGCTGTATCGCGTGACATTGATATTAACGACCCTGTGTTTGTCCTGAATTACGGTCTTGGTCCTAAATGGGTTGCTGGCACTGTCTTGGCCAAGGAGGGGAGTAGAGAGTTTATAGTCAAACTATTGAATGGACAAACATGCAGAAAACATTTGGATCAGACCAAACTGCGGTTCACCGACAACCAGGACCAACCTGAAGAGGACATCACCATCATCGATCCACCAACACACACCCAACCAGCAATCGACCTCACTGTCAATCAAGAGGATGAACCCACCATTCCCAACAGTCCTGTCAGACCAGCCGCGCCACAGTGCAGCAATGGTCCGACCAACTCACCCAGACCAGAGTTTGAACTCAGACGATCAACCAGGGAGCATAGGACCCCGGATCGTCTCAACTTGTAAATAATCTGTATCAAAGACTTGGGGGGGGGGGGGGGGGGGGCGGGCGGATGATGCTATGTATGTAAACATTGTAACTGTGTAAGACTTGCCACCAAAGGGCGCAACTGTTGGAGGCCCAAGGGTCACCTGCACACCTCACGCAAGGGAGTATAAAAGGTTGTCTGCCATGCTGCTTGGGCACTCTGGAGTTGTATTAAAGAGACTAAGGCCACATCAGTTTTAGCTCACAGTAATCAGTCTTGTGGAGTTCTTCCATAGCTAACACTATGCTTTTAATAACAGCTGCAGCTCTCAGCCTCTCTAGGTGGACCTCATCACAATGTCACTGTGCACTCTGTTATAGAACCTGGCTTGTGGTGTAAATTGGTCTTTTCTTGGGCAGGATGTCTAACAGGCTGTTGAGTCAATGTTTGAAAAAATGGGATTTGGAGACTTCCTACTGATAAGAATCGACTTTTGGATTTATGGAGGATAGAATCACATACCGATATCATCACAGCAGGTAGGCCAGAGTTGGAAGAATTTGGAGTATTAAGAGGACATGTTCAAAGATGTGGGGATACATTGCAGACAGGTGATGAAGTGATTGGACAGACACTTAGGAGAACTTGAGGCCAGAAGAGATGACAAGCTTGAAAAAGTGGCTTTGAAGAAGTGTGCATGCATGTGCGTGTGTGTGTGTGTGTGTCTGTGCATGTGTGTGAGGAGGGTGGGTTTCTGTGTTTGAGAGTGCGCAGCGCACGCATTTGTCTGTGAGGGAGCAGCATGCGGCGGCCCAGCCCAGAAATCGGCAGGGTCCCGGCCTGCAAGACCATCAGCAGGCTGAGGCCATTAGAGGGAGCAGCGTGCAGCAGCATTGCACTTCAGGGAGCAGCGCGTACTGCTGCAGAAGGACGACGGCTGATTGCAGTACGGGCAGGTACAGCAGGAGTGGCAAGGTCGGGGCGAAGGAGCGGCAAGAGTTCGTAGAGGGATGTGATCGGGGCCCATGAAAGGCATGAGTTCGGAGCCCAGAAGAGGCGAGGGCCCAGGGGCAGCACGTGCCAGCCCCCACTGTGATATGTGTGCGCACTAGGTCCATGCAGCAGAGTTGGTCTCCAGTCATTTTGGTTAATCCTTGCCACTGGACCAAGACCTGGCTCTGTCAAGCCCGTGTGGTGGCTGGTGTGCAACGGCCACCACACATTTTTTAAAAATCCACGCACAGGCATCTTCCATCCTTCAAGATGTAGTTCAGGATCTGGAATATTAGGTCCTTCGTTGAAACACCTGTGAATTCATCCCTTTTCGGCGTGGAAGCAAGTCATCCTCGCTTCAAGGGACTGCTATGATGATAATGATGTCTGTGGGGGAAGGCAATCAAGGTGGTGGGTGGGTTTGAGAGCAGTGAGGAAGGCAAATAAATCAGATGATGAGAGGGAGAGGGAGCTAAGATGACGGACAAGAAGGAGCTGCTCAAGTCAGATACAGTGAGGAAGGCACCTGAGGGGACAATAGACAAGAAGGATCTTGAAGGAGAGGTAGGAGGATGGAAAAGAATTTGGATGTGAAGAAGGAACAAGAAGACTAAGGGAAAGACCAAGGTGTGATTAGGAGATTAGTGCTACCCCACCACCGAGGAAGTTTGGTCAAAGGACAATCGATATCATTCATAAAGTGACTGGAAGCTAGACAGAGCGGCCTTAATAATGGGGATGAAGAAGATATTTTGGTCAAATTGCCTTCTAGACTAGTTGTCAACTGAAAAATATAACACAGCTTTGCTCTCTGCCCACCAATTCCTGTCTGACAGGTGGTTTAAATCAACCTGATGGAAAAGGTATTAATCAGTTGGTATGTTACGAGAAACCTCCAGTCAGTTTATCAGAAGGTGTGATGTAGTTGAATAAACATTTCTTCTAACTTGTTCCTTTTTTCCCTCTATGACAGTGGTGGGCCATGTTCAGCCCATGGGCCATATCCGGCCTGCCAGGTCATTCTATCTGGCCTGCTGTATGGGACAGAAATAGAACACGAGCCGGAACGCGAGCTGCACATTCGTCTATCCACTTTCACTACTCGTGGGTCATAGACAGATCCGAACTGCAGCCAAGGAAAAAAACAATAATATTTCATTCAAGTTAATAATTCGCAAAAGCGATTCTCCCTGGCCCGACCTTAAAAGGATCCATTCTGTGATTCTGGGCCCCAATGGCAGTCATCTGTACCCAGAATGCACTGAATACTCGAATATGCCCTATCCATTTTAGAGTTGAGTTATAGCTGCTCATCTCCATGACTCTTTTACCGGAGAAAGTGACCGGCACTGCATCTTTCCTGTTCTGGTATCCAGAGTACGACGGCAGGGGAGTTTTCATCTGGCACCAATTGGAACGGCATTACTAATCTTTGCAGAGGGGCATAAGGATGATTGATGTTGACACAGGCAATAAAGTGGGAACAGTTCTATTTCACAGTACTGATTTACAGAGACCAGAAGATGCCATAACATTTTCAACTTTTATCTTTGATTAATTTCTCAGCAGTATCAAATACACGTTGTGTATGTAAGATAGTGTCTGACTATAATATCTGATTTAGGTTTATGTAATGTTTATGTTCATGTAATATTTCCCCCAATTGTTTTTTTTCACATGCGGTCCCTTTAAATTTGCTGTGCAGCCAGCCGCTATGTAGCCGCGGATGAGCAGTAACTCTTCCAGCGGCAGGAGCTGGGGAGCGACAAGCATGGCTCCGCAAGATTGTGGGAACAATAGTGGGCAGCCCTCAACAGTACACCAAAACTTTTGAGTGGCCCTCCAGCCCAAATAATTGCCCACCCCTGCTCCAGGGGTTGATTATGTGATGAGTTCCGCCACAGGAGTCAACTCACTGCATTATAGGGCACTGAAGCATGAGGCCGCAGGAGAAAAGCATCATGGCAGTTGCCCGGGAATCTTGCCCACACCTCCATAAAGATCTTTTGTGGTTCCACATAAGCTGCACATTGATGGAGTGGAAGCCCTCGTGGTTGACAAACACTCCTGGGGAATCTATGGGTGCCTTAATTGCCGCATGTGTGCAGTCAGTGACGCCCTGCACCTGTGGGAAGCCAGCCAGAGTTGCAAATCCGAATGCCTGCACATTTGTGTCATCGAAGGCAAAGTTGGCATAATTAGCGGTCCTGGCAAACAAGGCACCAGTCACCTGTCTTATGCATTTGTGTCCTGCCAACTGGGTGATGCTGCAAATGCCTCCGGCAGAGCCCAGGAAGGATCCAGAGGCAAAAAAGATGAGGGCGGTAGTGACTTTGACAGCTGCTGGTAAAGCATGGCCACCAGGTTCAATTGGTAAAAGGTCTTGTTCCAGCAGGCTGCAAGTGTCTGCCACCACCTGACGCAACACCTTGAGCCTCCTGAGACACTTGTGTTCAGATATGTCGAGGAAGCTTATCCTCTGTCTGTAGAACCTGTGTGCCGGGTATGGCCCCTGGCGAGCTACACCTCTTTGCTGCTCCCCTCTCTCCTGCGGAGCTACAGATCGGTGAGCAGCAGTCTGCTGTTGTTGTTCATCTTGGTCCTCATCTGAGGTCCAATCTAAGGTAGCATAAATGGCACCCATCCTGATCTCATCGATCAGAGCTACAAAATGCAGATCAGACCTCAAAGCCTCCAGAGTGCATATGACAGCTCCAAAGTGTACTTGAGACCTCGAAAGTATATAAAGTAACCTCTAGAAAAATATATTCCAGTGAGGAGGAAAGGGTGTAAGAGAAAAGATAGCCATCCGTGGCTAACTAAAGAAATAAAGGACGGTATCCAACTAAAAACAAGGGCATACAAAGTGGCCAAAACTAATGGGAGGACAGAAGATTGGGAAGCTTTAAAAAGCCAGCAAAGAATGACTAAAAAAATGATTAAGAAAGGGAAGATAGACCATGAAAGTAAACTAGCACAAAATATAAAAACAGATAGCAAGATTTTCTATAGGTATATAAAAAGGAAAAGAGTGGCTAAAGTAAATGTTGGTCCCTTAGAGGACGAGACCGGGGAATTAGTAATGGGGAACATGGAGATGGCAGAAACTCTGAACAAATATTTTGTATGTCTTTACAGTAGAGGACACTAATAATATCCCAACAGTAGATAGTCAAGGGCCTATAGGCGGGAGGAACGTAACACAATCACAATCACTAAGGAGGTAGTACTCAGTAAGATAATGGGATTAAAGGCAGGTAAATTCCCTGGACCTGATGGTTTATATCCTAGGGTCTTAAAAGAAGTAACGGCAGGGATAGTGGATGCACTGATTGTAATTTACCAAAATTCCCTGGATTCTGGGGAGGTCCCAGCAGATTGGAAAACTGCAAATGTAACGCATCTATTTAAAAAAGGAGGCAGATAAAAATCAGGAAACTATAGACTAGTTAGCCTAACATCTGCAGTTTGAAAAATATTGGAGTCCATTATTAAAGAAGCAGTAGCAGGACATTTGGAAAAGTATAATTCAGTCAGGCAGAATCAGTATGGGTTTATGAAGGGGAAGTCATGTTTGACAAATTTGCTGGAATTCTTTGAGGATGTAACAAAGAGGGTGGATAAAGGGGAACCAGTGGATGTGGTGTATTTAGACTTCCAGAAGGCATTCCAGAAGGTGCCATATAAAAGGTTATTTCACAAGATAAAAGTTCACGGAGCTGGGGGTAATATATTAGCATGGATTGAGGATTGGCTAAAGAACAGAAAATAGAGAGTCGGGATAAGTGATTCATTCTCTGGTTGGAAATCAGTAACTAGTGGGGTGCCGCAGGGATCAGTGCTGGGACCCCAACTATTAACAATCTATATTAACGATTTGGAAGAAGGGACTGAGTGTAATGTAGCCAAATTTGCTGACGATACAAAGATGGGAGGAAAAGCAATGTGTGAGGAGGACACAAAAAATCTGCAAAAGGACATAGACAGGCTAAGTGAGTGGGCAAAAATTTGGCAGATGGAGTATAATGTTGGAAAGTGTGAGGTTATCCACTTTGGCAGAAAAAATCAAAGAGCAAGTTATTATTTAAATGGAGAAAGATTGCAAAGTACAGCAGAACCTGGGGGTACTTGTGCATGAAGCACAAAAGGATAGTATGCAGGTACAGCAAGTGATCAGGAAGGCCAATGGAATCTTGCCCTTCATTGCAAAGGGGATGGAGTATAAAAGCAGGGAAGTGTTGCTACAGTTGTACAGGGTATTGGTGAGGCCACACCTGGAATACTGCATGCAGTTTTGGTTTCCATATTTACGAAAGGATATACTTGCTTTGGAGGCAGTTCAGAGAAGTTCACAAGGTTGATTCTGGGGATGAGGGAGTTGACTTATGAGGAATGGTTGAGTAGGTTGGGCCACTACTCATTGGAATTCAGAAGAATTAGAGGTGATCTTATCGAAACGTATAAGATTATGAGGGGGCTTGACAAGGTGGATGCAGAGAGAATGTTTCCACTGAAGGGGGAGACTAGAACTAGGGGACATAATCTTAGAATAAAGAGCCGCCCATTTAAAACTGAGATGAGGAGAAATTTCTTTTCTCAGAGGTTTGTAAACTGTGGAATTCACTGCCTCAGAGAGCTGTTGAATCCGTGACATTGAATAAATTTAAGACAGAGATAGACAGTTTCTGAACTGATAAGGGAATAAGGGGTAATGGGGAGCGGGCAGGAAAGTGGACCTGAGTCCATGATCGGATCAGCCAAGATCGTATTAAATGGCAGAGCAGGCTCGAGGGGCCTTATGGCCTACTCCTGCTCCTATTTCTTATGTTATTATTGTTATGTATGTAACCAAACAAATTTCGCAGCATAAAGAGGTTTCGGATAGCACTGTGCACAAAGAGCAGGAATGCATATGGCAGAAAGTACACGCCGGCTGCTGCATGACCTCAGATGACCGAGAGCCCGCCATCAATTGTTAATGCGAGGCAGTTAACACCTTGTTGGCGCTGCGTAGGTGATCATCGAGCTCATCAATGCCACTTCAAACATTATGCATGCAAAGGCTGCAGAACAATGGGACACCTCCAGCGAATGTGCAGACGAGCTGCAAACTCTTCAAACCGCCATGTTTCAGAGGAAGATCAATCCATGGTGGATCAGGCTGAACTAGAGACTCAAACCGAGGAGGCAAAAGTGTACGGGGTACACACCTTCACCACGAAATGTCCACCGGTCATGTTAAAATTTTAACTGAATGGAATTCCAGTATCCATGGAACTGGACACGGGTGCGAGTCAGTCTATTATGAGCAAAAAGGCACACAGGCCCAAGCTTGGCCCCATTCACACCAAGCTAAGAACCTACACCAAAGAGCTGATCCCTGTAATTGGCAGCGCAGAAGTAAAAGTCTCTTATGATGGAGCAGTGCACAAACTCCCACTATGGATCGTGCCAGGGGATGGCCCCACACTGTTCGGCAGAAGCGGGCTGGGAAAAATCCGCTGGAACTGGGACGACATCCGAGTGTTTTCGTCCATCGACGACGCCTCATGTGCCCAGGTTCTGAGCAGATTCCCATCGTTGTTTGAGCCAGGCATTGGAAGTTTCTTGGGGGTGAAGGTGCAGATCCACTTTGTTCCCGGTACACGACCTATCCACCACAAGGCACGGGCGGTACCGTATATGATGCAAGAGAAAGTGGAAATTGAGCTGGACAGGCTGCAGCGAGAAGAAGGCACCATTGCGCCGCTGGAGTTCAACGATTGGGCCAGTCCGATTGTCCCGGTACTCAAAGGTGACAGCATGGTCAGAATTTGTGGGGACAGTAAAGTAACGATTAACCATTTTTCGCTACAGGACTAGTACCCGCTATAGAAACATAGAAACATAGAAAATAGGTGCAGGAGCAGGCCATTCAGCCCTTCTAGCCTGCACCGCCATTCAATGAGTTCATGGCTGAACATGAAACTTCAGTACCCCCTTCCTGCTTTCTCGCCATAACCCTTGATCCCCCGAGTAGTAAGGACTTCATCTAACTCCCTTTTGAATATATTTAGTGAATTGGCCTCAACTACTTTCTGTGGTAGAGAATTCCACAGGTTCACCACTCTCTGGGTGAAGAAGTTTCTCCTCATCTCGGTCCTAAATGGCTTACCCCTTATCCTCAGACTGTGACCCCTGGTTCTGGACTTCCCCAAGGCAGATAAACGATTTACGACCCTGGCTGGAGGAAAAACATTCACCAAGCTGGACCTGACCTCGGCCTACATGATGCAGGAGCTGGAGGAATCTTCGAAAGGTCTCACCTGCATCAATACACACAAAGGTCTGTTCATCTATAACAGATGCCCATTTGGGATTCGTTCGGCTGCGGCAATTTTCCAATGGAACATGAAGAACCTGCTAAAGTCGGTTCCACGCACCGTGGTTTTCCAGGACGGCATACTGGTCACAGGTCGGGACACCATCGAACACTTGAAGAATCTGGAAGAGGTTTTAAGTCGGCCAGATCGTGTGGGACTCAGGTTGAAACGCTCGGTGTGTTTTCCTGGCGCCAGAGGTCGAGTTCTTAGGAAGAAGAATCACAGCAGATGGCATCAGACCCAATGACGCCAAGATGGAGGCCATCAAGAACGCGCCGAGACCACAGAACGTGATGGAGCTACGGTCGTTCCTGGGACACCTCAACTATTTCGGTTATTTCCTACCCGGGTTAAGCACCTTGCTAGAACCCCTACATGTGCTACTGCGCAAGGGAGACCACTGGGTATGGGGGAATTCACAAGAGGCTGCCTTTGAGAAAGCCAGAAATCTATTATGTTCAAACAAACTGCTTGTTCTGTATAACACATGTAAACGATTAGTGCTAGCTTGCGATGCGTCGTCATACGGGGTCGGGTGTGTGTTGCAACAGGCTAACGAATCGGGAATATTGCAACCGGTCACCTATGTGTCCAGGAGTCTGTCCAAGGCCGAAAGGGCCTACAGCATGATTGAAAAAGAAGCTCTGGCGTGCGTTTACAGGGTGAAAAAAATGCACCTGTTTGGTCTCAAGTTTGAGCTAGAAACTGATCATAAGCCGTTCATATCGCTATTCTCAGAGAGGAAAGGGATTAACACCAATGCCTCTGCCCACATTCAAAGATGGGCGCTCACGCTGTCTGCATATAACTATGTAATCCGCCACAGACAAGGCACAGAGTAGTGCGCTGATGCTCTCAGTTGGCTATCATTACCCACCACCAGGGTGCAAATGGCACAGCCTGCAGACTTGCTTTTGGTAATGGATGCATTCGAAAATGAAAAGTTTCCCGTTACGGCTCGTCGGATCAGGAGCTGGACCAACCAGGATCCTTTACTGTCCCTGGTTTAAAAAAAACTGTGTCCTCCATGGGAGCTGGTCCAGCATCCCAGCGGAGATGCAGGAAGAGATTAAGCCATTCCAGAGGCGCAAAGACGGAATGTCCTTACAGGTGGACTGTCCTTTGTGGGGTAATCACGTGGTCTTGCCCAAGAAAGGCAGAGAAACGTCCATACGCGACCAAAACAGTACCCACCCAGGCATAATAATGATGAAAGCCATAGCCAGATCACATGTGTGGTGGCCCGTCATCGACTCAGATTTAGAGTCATGCGTGCACCAGTGCAAATCTTGTTCTCAACTGAGCAACGCACCCAGAGAGGCACCACTAAATTTGTGGTTGTCGCCCTCCAAACCGTGGTCTAGGATCCAAATTGACTTTGTGGGCCCGTTTCGAGGCAAAATGTTCTTGATTGTTGTGGATGCTTATTCAAAATGGATTGAATGTGTAATAATGTCTGTAAGTACATCCACCGCCACCGTCGAAAGCCTACAAGCCATGTTTGCCACATATGGCCTACCTGATGTCCTTTTCAGCGACAATGGGCCATGTTTCACCAGTGCCGAATTCAAAGAATTCATGACCCGCAATGGGATCAATCACGTCACATCTGCCCCGTTCAAGCCCACATCCAACGGCCAGGCAGAACGGGCAGTTCAAACCATCAAGCAAAGCTTGAAACGTGTGACGGAAGGCTCCCTGCAGACCCGACTGTCCCGAGTCCTACTCGGCTACCGCACCAGATCCCACTCACTCACCAGGATTCCCCCAGCCAAGCTGTTCATGAAAAGGGTTCTCAAAACAAGGCTCTCTCTTGTCCACCTTGATTTCCATGATCACGTCGAAGGCAGGCGGCATCAACAAAGCATGTACCATGATCGCGCAAACTTATCACGCGATATTGAAGTCAATGACTCTGCATTTGTACTCAATTATGGACATGGAAATGGTCCCAAATTGCTTGCTGGCATGGTCATAGCCAAAGAAGGGAGTAGGGTATTTCAGGTGAAATTGGCCAATGGACTAACATGCAGAAAACATTTGGACCAAACCAAATTGTGGTTCACCAACAGCTACGAGCAACCCAAAGAGGACACCACCAACTTCGATCCTCCAACACACACACAAGTGGCAACCGACACCACGGTTGACCACGAAGCCAAACTCACCATCCCCAGCAGCCCGGCAAGGCCAGCTGACCAGCAGCCCAGTGAAGAACCAACCAACTCACCCACACCTGCATTTGTACTGAGACGATCGACAAGGGAGCGAAAAGCCCCAGATTGTCTCACCCTGTAAATAAGTGTACTATTGACTTTGGGAGGGAGTGATGTTATGTATGTAACCCTTGGCAACCTGTATCACACCACCACCAGAGGGCCTATCTGTTGGAGTCCCAAGGGATCCCAGCATCCCTTGGGAGCACTGTATATAAGCAGGCCTCCCACGCTGTCCCAGCACTCTCGAGTTTAATTAAAGGAGCTAAGGTCACACTTACTCATTGCGTACAGTACTCAGTTTCATCCTTTATTATGAGCGTAACACTTATGTTCTCATGAAATATCGCCAATTTCATAATTTAGCACTGAAATACCACCAGTGTTAAATTCATCAGTGATTTACCACCGATCTTATTTTTTTGCCGTTTTTATGACGTCATCAAGTGTGCAACACCAAAATTCCACCGAGGTACTGTCTGCCCTCTCCGGTGGACGTAAAAGATCCCATGGCATTATTTCGAAGAAGAGTAGGGGAGTTATCCCCAGTGTCCTGGCCAATATTTATCCCTCAATCAACACCACTAAAACAGATTATCTGGTCATCATCACATTGCTGTTTGTGGGAGTTGCTGTATGCAAATTGACTGCGGCATTTCCCACATTATAACAGTAACTACACTTCAAAAAGTACTTCATTGGCTGTAAAGCGCTTTGAGATGTCCGGTGGTCGTGAAAGGCGCTGTATAAACACAAGTCTTTAAGTTAAAGTTGAAAGCCCATGTCACTATCACTCTAGCCAAGTGATTAACATATGTAAGTAGCAACCCGCCTCTCTCAAGGGGTTTGCATTGCTCTCAGCCTAATGTGCTATAGTGAAACCCGGAAGTTGGCGGGTTGGAGTCAGCTTCTCGATGGCTGTCAATTTCACCGGTTTTCCTTCCTAACCTGCTCCCAAACACACGCGCCCCTGCACATCAAAATCCAGCCCACAACATCTATCAAGATACTTGTCCTCTTTAATATTTTACAAGCTTCCAATCAAAAATGACCTATTTGCTTATATTTATTCTGATGTCCCTGCTGCTCCCTTCTGTTCCCTTGAATCACCCACAGCTCAAAGTGTTTTTCCTCACATCTCTCTGAAATTGTCTTGCTCTCTCTAAGGCTCTTAGAACCTTGCCAATTCTCTAGAATACTTTGAATTTTTGTTCAGCAAAAAATTCAAGTCTACCAACAGTGGAATGGATTTTCCTCCACTTTATACCTGGGAATCACAGAGGGAGAAAGTGGGAGGAGACTCCTGGTGCAGGGTCTTCGTGCCACCTTTGTGCATTTGGGTATTCTCAGGGCTGTTCTCCCACCCCATCACTGTATTTTGAGGGGTGTTGGTGTGGGAGAGCAGGCACTTGAAGCACGTCGACACATGCAATGTTATTTTAATGAGGTACGAGGGGCCTAATGGTGCTACCTGCCTCCCCGACTACAGAACCAAGAGTTATCCCATCCCCCATCAAATTGAAGGCAAGTATTTTCCTTCTACAGAGCCAGCAGGTCGAGAATTATGGGTGTAGGCCAACAGGCTACTGTTTTTTGACATCAGACATGAATGCCCTTAAGCCAGCAGCCCCTGTAATTTGCCCTGTCCAATTTTTCTCCCCAGAACTGGCTCTTCTTCTCTTCAATCATGCATCAGATCGGCCATAATATTTAATTTGTTGCTAACCTGAATTGACTTCAAACAATTACAATTAATAAAAGAATTAACTTGTATTTCAGTGTGCCAGTGCAGCTTCGGTCGCCTGAGGAAGAGAGTGTTTGAAGACCAGGACCTCAAATCTGGCACCAAGCCCATGGTCTACAGAGCAGTAGTGTTACCCGCCCTCCTTTATGCTTCAGAAACATGGACTATGTACAGCAGGCACCTCAAAGTACTGGAGAAGATCCTGCAGATCCATTGGCAGGATAAGCGCACCAACATCAGTGTTCTCTCTCAGGCCGACATCCCCAGCATCGAGCATTGACCATATTCGATCAGCTCCGATGGACAGGCCACATTGTTCGCATGCCCGATACTAGACTCCCAAAACAAGCGCTCTACTCAGAGCTCCAACACAGAAAGCGGGCAGAGGAAATGCTTCAAGGACACCCTCAAAGCCTCCTTGAAAAAGTGCAACATGCCCACTGACACTTGGAAATCCCTGGCCCAAGACCGCTCAAAGTGGAGGAGAAGCATCCAGGAGGGCACCGAGCACCTCGAGTCTCTTCGCCAGGAGCGTGCAGAAGCCAAACCCAAACAGCAGAAGGAGCACATGACAACCCAAGCACCCCACCCACCTGTCCCTCCAACCACGGTCTGCCCCACCTGTGACAGAGACTGTAGGTCCCGCATTGGACTCATCGATCATTGAGAACTCATATTAGTGTGGAAGCAAGTCATTCACGACTCCGAGAAACTGCCTAAGAAGTAGCAGCAAGGTCCCACAAACAATGATAAGATAAATGATTAGATAATCTGGTTCACTGGTGTTGGTTGAGGGATAAATTTTGACCAGGCCACTTCCCTGCTCTTTTTCAAATAGTACCATGGGATCATTAACATCCATCTGAGAAAGCATGCAGGGCCTTTGTTTAACATCTCATCTGAAAGACGGCTCCTCCGCCAGCACAACACTCCCTCAGTACTGAAGTATCAAGCGATATTTTTTCAAGGGCATTGATGCTGTTGGAGTAGATGGCAGGTGAGGTTGAAATGACAGAAGCGATCTGTCAATGGTGAGAGAGGTTGTTTCAAGGAGGTGAAAGTGGATAGAGAGTTCATGGTAAACACTTCCAAACTGCATACAGCTCAAAAGTTTCTTCCAAATCCTGAAGGCTTCAGCTTCTGACATTGGAAAGTGAACAACTGTGCAATGGTAGCTTTTATATCACTTCTGCAGCTTTCAACAAGCCAAAGAAATGGAGAGTCACTGAGAACCCAACTCCACTTACCTGTTCCCCGAGGGATGGCAAATTCATCAAAAAGTTGGTAAGATTGTAAGTGTCTGTTTTTAATCCTCTAAATTAGCATTAAACTACCAGTATAGTACCTTAATTAACTGGACCACTGCTTGGTGTCAGGTCTGTGATCCACATGCAGACCTAACAGTTGAGAAGCTGACATGGAGGTGGGTTCAGAGTGGAATCCCGACCCGCTGTCAATCATTTTGACAGCTCCTGCCTCCACACCCGCACTTGTAAGGCTGGGAAGATTCCGGCTCTGGTGTGGGAAACTTGTAAAATCGATTCCAGAGAGTGCATTAAATGGGAGGGTTTTTGTATTTTTTAAAGCACAAACAATTTACTCTGTACAGTTTCTGGAAACTCAAATGTGTTAAGGCGAATCTAAATGAACACACAACTGAATGACCACTTGGAATGTACCTCCAATAATGCTGCAGAGCTAACAAAGCAACCACATAACCAACATAAGTAGCGCACTGTGGTACAGTCCACCCGTGGGACAGTACTCTTGTGATACAGTTCACCCATAGGACAGTCCACCTGTGGTACAGTCCACCCGTGGGACAGTCCACCAATGGAAGTGGGCAGTTTCTACCTTTGAAAAATGAGCTAAAGGAACATATAGAAACAGGAATAGGCCATTCAGCCCCTCGAGTCTGTTCCACCATTCAATTAGATCATGGCTGATCTGTACCTCAACTCCATTTATCCACCTTTTCTCCATATCTCTTGGTAGCCTTGCCCAACAAAAATCTATTGACCTCAGTCCTGAAGATTTAAATCGATCCAACAGCCATTTAGGGGAGAGACTTCCAAATTTCCACTTTGTGTGCAAAAGTACTTCGTGATTTCACTCCTAACTGGCTGAACTCTAATTTAAGGATTTTGCACTCTTGTTTTGGATTCCCCCACCTGAGGAAATAGTTTCTCTGTATCGACCCTATCAAATCCTTTTATCATTTTAACTACCTCAATTAGATCACCCAACCACCCTCTGAACTCAAGGGAATACAAACCAAGTTGTCTTAATAATTTAACCCTTTAAGCTGTGGTATCACTCTGGTGAATCTGTGCTGTACCCTTTCCAAGACCAATATATTTTTCATGAGGTTCAGTGCCCAAAACTGAGAGCAGTGCTCCAATGGAGTCTGACCAAGGTCCTGTACACTTGAAGCATCACTTCCTCCCTTAGTAGTAGTTCAACTCCCTGATTGTAGGTTAGTAAAGCACTCGGCATTATTGTCACCCTGGTCAGTAAAAAAAGGAGAAGCAAGCACATTGAATTCTCCAAGAATGGAATTTTCAACAGAGGAGATGTTGGTGAGTTTGATTTTACTTGAGGAAAAAGTTGATCATTTCTGGAGAGTTCTGAAGGATATGAGGGGATAGAGGCAGCAGATGAATTTCCTAAGGTGAGACAAATATATGTTTATCCAGAGGAAATCGAAGTTGAGATAAGCAGCATCAGATTGAATATAAGCACAGGCACTTTCTCTAGATATGAAACTACAGTAGTATGACATTCTGCGAGCACCATCAAGGACTCCTTCCATAGCCTCACCGATCCCTATCTCTAACTCCTACAATGCTACAATCCGCCCCTCCTTCTTTATACTCTCCGTTCCTCTGACTCTGGCCTCTTGTTCACCCCCCCCCCTCGCCCCACTATTGGCAGCTGTGTCTTCAGCCATCTATGTCTCACACTCTGGAATAATCTCCCTAAAACCCTCTACGTCTCCCTCTGCTTCTTTAAAATCCTCTTTAAAACCCATATCTTGACACCACTCCTTCTTTGGCTCATCTTGAGATGTCATTCTGCATCAATGGCAGAACCTCTGTGTGCAAATGGGGCAGTTTTCCCAAAGCACTAGCAGGAGCTTCAAGTCTGTAACAATCAGGCACCTGTACTGTGGAACTCCAATAGAAGCAGCCTATTGAACTCCTGAAGCAGTGATGAGTAGTGAGGAGATGAAGCAAAACAGTGGACGAGGGGAGAGGAAGAAGAACTTGCATTTATACAGCACTTTCCCAATCTCAGGATGTCCGAAAGCGCTTCACAACCAATGAATTTCTTTCGAAGTGTAGTCATCGTTATAATGTAGGGAAACGATCATGAAAGGAGAAATGATCGGCCTTAGGAGGATGATTAGAAGCGAACTTTTTTTACAAAAGAGGGAAGAACAACGCAAATTGCGGGGCGATATAATAAAAGTGTTTAAAGTATTGAAAGTTTGAAACAGGATAGAAAGAAGCAGATTCTTTCCAGTAGTTGACAGATCAGGAATGAGAGGCCATAGATGGCAAGATTAAATGTAAGAGAGTTAAAACAGAGAGCAGGAGGAACCGCTTTACCCGGAGAGCTGTGAGGCTGTACGAATCACATTCAGAGTTAGTGCTTGAGACAGAGGCTGTCAAGATTCAAGGAGAGATGGGATAGGTGGAAGAAGAAAAAGGGGTAAGAGGCATATGGGAACAGGGCGGGTAAGTATGGTTAGGACTGTGGAGGGTAAACACTGATATGGACCAGTTTAGCCTGTTTTTGTGTTGTAACTGCCATGTATATATTTGTATGTAAATATTAAAAATGGCCATTTGGCAACAATCCTCAGTACACTAGAACATCCTTATGAAACTTACCAGTAGCTTTGTAACAAGTTGTATGTCTTCCAGTATTTTTAAATCTTTCTGTACATGAAACAGGAGTGTTAATCTGATTGATGTTGCCTTCCTCAGTTGTCCATAAAGTCGAGCTTGCTGAAGTAGGCCTAATTCTGTGTATTGTTGCTCATCATTCCAATATGACATGTGGCCTGGTTGTACTGATTGATAACCTACAATCCTGTGCCTTTAATGTCAGTTTTATCCAATTAGGTTCAGTACTTCATCCAAACATGGTAACAAAAAGTGTGTAAAAGGACTGGCCTTGAAAATTTGCCTGGAGGCTCCAAGGCCCCCTATTACACAAGGCCCTGATCATCCTGCCATATTAATGTGAAACTATTATAAAAAGTAACACAGTGATAACATTATACTTAGCTAAACTCAAATTCCAGACACAATAGATCAGAACTCTGAAGCACTACAGAATATAGAATGTGAAATATTAAAACACTTGGATATCAAATTGCAGATACAAGGTAATTGTTTTCATACAGACAGACAGGAAGCTTTATTGAGATTCAGACTGAGCTCCTATTATAAATCAAATTGAATGCCTGTATTGTTTGGAAAAGTAAAGTTTGTTCATTAAGTGCACATTAAGGCCACGATTTCACTTACTGAGGCAGGTCCAGTGCAGCCGGGATAGGTGGTGATTTGTGACCTCACTCCTGGCTCCATCCAACTCTGTGAAAATAATTTTACATTGATGGGACTGTGAGGTTCCCGGCCAATTAAAAGAAAGCGGATCTGATGACATCATTTTATAACGCATCATCAGCTGGTTTCCTTAAAGGGACCATGTCCACATTGATTTTAACAGTTGTGCTGTCAGTGTTCTACAGCATTCAGGTGCTGAAAACACTGACAAGCACTGCCAAAAGGTGCACAGCTACACCCATATGCATATGGAGGGAGTCACAGCATGCAGGGATCTTTTTTTCCCTTCCAAATGGGAAGAAGAGACCTCCCCAGGACACCAACGCAGCCTGGTTGCACATTGCACAGGAGGGCACAATCAGGGATGTCATCAGGAGGACCTGGCTGCAGTGCACAAACCCTTCAATAATCTCAGTAGATCACAAAATGTTACTGCAAAGCCACACTCAACCTCATCCTGCTGTGCCACTCATCACATCCCCATCACTCTGCCTTCCCTACTCCTGCTCATCCTTCCTCACACCAACTTACCGTGCACCTCCACCTATGCCTCTCTTTCTATCTACATTATCACTCCCCCATCTCACTAGCCATACCTCACACTCACCCTCATTCTTGTCCAATCATACCAACTAAGAACACACAAGGGTAGGAACTTAGATCTTTTAACCAATGTTCATGTAAAGTTTCTGTTAATGTTGTCCAACATTAAAATCTTTATTTTCAACACTTTGCCTTCTTGGACAGATTTGTGTGCACCTTTGGAAAGTGGTTTAGTGAGTTGTAGTGAATGGTGAGACATAATGGTACACCCCGTAATGGTGATGAATGTGAAAGGAATGGCTTGGGCTTTGTGGGGATGCTTTATGCTGCTGGTGTAGGGTGGTGAAAACCTGGTGCATCATAGGGCAGCCAGGGTGTACAGCATCAAGTGAAGTAAATCAGGCCTCCCGGGCAGCAATGTGATCAGGTGATGATTCCCTGTGCAGCACCAGGTGATTGCAGAGAAGGTTGGTGTTGTTATTGGTGCTGCTGGTGTGCCTGGTGATGTTGGTGTTGGGGCTGATCGTGGTGGGATTCTTCGGACCAAAGTGAAATCTTTTCAAGGGCACCAACGCTGCTGAAATAGATGGTAGCTGAAGTTGAGATGACAGAAGCAATCTGTCAATGGTGAGAGAGGTTGCTCCAAGGAGGTGACAGTAGATGGAGAGTTTACTCCAAACAATTCCAACCTGCATAAAGCTCAAATGTGTATTCCAAATCCTACAGGCTCCAGCTTCTAACATTGGACAGTGAATAGCTGTGAAATGGTAGCTTTTATGCCATTTTTGCAGCTGTCACCTATTCAGAAGAACATATACTCATTGAAAACCCAACGTATTTACCTAATGTGATCCCCAAGCGCCACAAACCTTGTCAAAAAGATGGAATAATGGTAAGTACATAGTAAAATGCCGTTTAAGTACTTTTTAACAAGCTGCTAGCAATGTCAATTGCCTCCCCCGCTGCAGGGTGTCGGGTCTGTAAAGTGCAGAAAGACCCGACACTTGGGAAATGTGGAGGCGGGTTGACAGTAGGCTGTCGACCCCGCTGTCGATCTTTTCCATTTTGACAGCGGATCCACCTCCGAATCCACCCTCTCAGTGCCAGCAAAATTCTGGCCTAAATATCAAAAGATGCAGCATGACAGTAAGGTGTTAGTAATGTGCTGATCCTGAGTACATAATCATTCACAGTGCTATGTTAACAACTTAACAGAATTTTATGTTGCGGTTCTGCCATCCTGCCTTCTCAACATAACTGCTAGCCTTCGGAACAATCATAACACATAGGACCATCATTTGCTGTAGCAGGGCATCTAACGGTGTTTGCCATTAGTTAGACTTGCCTTTGCATGTTTAGGTTTTCAAATTTTTTATGTGGCAAGTTGCTGAAAGTGTGAGCTGATAATGTCACAGCAAGAGAAACGTGGGGCCAGATTTTGCAGTAGAAATATGGTGAGGTTAACAGTTATTCACATGGAAGTTGGACAGAAACTTTCAGCAATCGTATATGTACAGTTAAATGTGGAAATCAGGAAGTTTCTGTCAGAGATGCTCTGCTCCTCCAAAAGCTATGTGATAACGGTATGTCACCATCTGACTCACTATTCAAATATATTGAACAGTGGGAAGTTGCCGTACTTACCTGATATTTCGAACTATATTAGGGCTTGCCCATTCCAGTGTAAGTATATTTTTAACAATGTGTTAACTCTTAATTACTGCCAAACAACCTCACTGGCATTGATGTCTCACTCCTTCAGATATTATGGAGCCTCATTCCTTCAGATTTTAATTATTGTTTGATATTTTTTTTTAAATTTCGGGGGCACCGAGTGACGGCTGCAAGATTTTTCAAGGTAAATCTTGCTTTGGTGCAGGAGATCAGCGCACTTTGATAACACACTTGGGAGGGTTCGGCAGAAGTGGGGACCGCCGGAAACACCACCGAGGTGAATTTCGCGAGCGGCGGCCATTTCACAAAAAACTGGCGGCCATTTGATACTGCCACATGGCCGCCGCTATCCGGCGATAACAGGCCTTATAGGGAGGCTGAATTTTGGCCCCACATTATTGCTTGTCCTGTTCACGCAGATCCCAGAACCCCTGTAGAGGTTGCTGTGCTTTTTGGCTCGCTAATTTACAGTAAGTTCCAGAGCAAAGTCCCAATGAAAATCTGTGGGCAAGTGCAAAAGTAATGAACAACTGAGGCCATTCGTTTGCAGCTGAATGCAAAATCTGGCCAGGGCATCTGAGCCATGAGTGAAAAGGGCAAGCAACTGTGCATCTCCTTAACCAATCTGATTGAAGGATTATGAAATTAGCAGCGCAAGGACTGAGAAGAAAGTGCAAATTAAAGTGGGTGAATTCAATTTCAAATCAGATACAGAAAGAGAAATAAAGAGAGAGAAAGAAAGATTGGACTAAGAGAGAGAAAAAAAGAGACAGAAGGGAAAAGTTTTTTAAAAATTGAAAAATGTACATTTTTAAAATCTACAACTAAAACCTGAGGGAATGATACTCCACACTTGTAATAGTTAATTTTCAATGCCAGAGAAATTGACTGGCAGTAATTAACACATATCCCATCTCCTCTGCATAAACGGCTCACCATTCCAAGATTATCCTGGAATGCAAAGGTAACTCCTTTTCTCTACTGCAAATCCCTCTCCCCTGTCTCCTCCACCCTCACCTCCAACAAGAAGTGCGAGGAACTCATGGACTTCTTTATCACTAAGATTGAGACCATCCATTCAGCTGCCTCTGCTGCTCCCTCCCTTCTCCTAGCCCACCCAGGCAAACTTCCTCTAAGGCTCCACCCTGTTCTATCCCTGAACTCACACATTTTTCTAGTTTCTCTCCTCATACCCTCTCCGAGCTCATCTTGTCCTTTAGACTCACCTCCTGCTTCCTCAACCCTATTATCACCAAACTGCTGACCACCCAACTTCCCTTCTTGGCCCCCATGTTAGCAGACACTATTAACAGCTCTCTCTCCTCAGGTACTGTCCAACTCCCCTTCAAATGTGACATCATCACCTTTCTCAAAAAAACAACCATTGACCCCTTCTGTCCTTGTAAATTACTGCCCCATCTCAGACCTCCCTGTCCTCTACAAAGTCCTTGACCATGCTGACCCTCCCAAATCTGTGCCCACCTTTCCCAAAACTCCATGCATGAATCCCTCCAATCAGGTTTCCACCCCTGCCACAGCACTGAAATGGCCCTTACCTGTGACCATTGTAAACTACCCCTCTTCATACTTCTCAACCTGTCTGCAACCTTTGACATGGTTGACTATCATCCTCCTCCAACGCCTCTCCTCTGTCATCCAGCTGGGAGGGACTGCACTCACCTGGCTCTATTCTTATCTATCCAGACATCAGAGAATCGCCAGAGAATCTTATGCAATGGCTTCTCTTCCTGCTCCTGCACCATTACCTCTGGTGTCCTCCAAGGATCTATCCTTGGCCCCCTCCTATTTCTCAGCTACATGCAGCCCCTTGGCGACAGCATTTGAAAACAGAATGTCAGGTTCCACATGTACACTGACAACACCCAGCTCTACCTTATCACTGCTCCCGACTGGCTCTAAATTGTCAGACTGCTTGTCCGACATCCAGCTAAATATTGGCAAGACGATTGTCTTCAGTCCCCGCCACAAACTAGCCACCGACTCTATCCCTCTCCCTGGCAACTGTCTGAGGCTGAACCACACTGTTCGCAACTTTGACATCGTATTTGACGCTGAGATGAAATTCCGACCACATGACGTCTATTTCCAGCTCCGTAACGTCACCTGACTTTGCCCCTGCGCTCCTACCTCACCTCATCTGCTGCTGAAACCCTCATCCATGCCTTTGTTATCTCTAGACTTGAATATTCCAACGCACTCCTGGTTGGCCTCTCATCTACCAACCTCCATAATCTTAAGTTCAGCCAAAACTCTCCTGTTCGTACCCTAACTTGCACCAAGTCCCGTTCACCTATCACCCTGTACACGCTGACCTACATTAACTCTCGGTTAAGCAACGCCTCGGATTTAAAATTCTCATCCTTGTTTTCAAATCCTTCCAAGGCTTCACCCCTCCCTACCTCTGTAACCTCCGCCAACCCTACAATCCTCCGAGATCTCTATGCTCCTCCAATTATTGTCTCATGCGCATCCCCGATTTTAATCACGCCACCATTGGTGGCCATGCCTTCAGCTGCCAAGGCCCTAAGCTCTGGAATTCCCTCCCTAAACCACTCTGCCTCTCAACCTCCCTTTTCTCCTTATAACTTATCTCTTCTGCCCTAATCTCTCCTTATGAGGCTCAGTGTCAAATTTTGTTTGATAACGCTCCTGTGAAGCACCTTGGGACGCTTTACTACATTAAAGGCGCTATATACATGCAAGTTGTTGTTGTTTTAAAAAAGGTACTTATACTGAAATGGACAAGGTTTAGTTTGTATCTACCATGCAAATAAAGGAACTTAGCGCCATTCAATTCATTTCAATGGTGAGGCAGACAACGAGATGCTATTTTCACAAACTGGTAGAAATTCATCCAGAACCCAGATTTCTATCCGATACCTAATTCCTACTTGATGTATCGGCAGAGAATCTCCTGACACTTGCACCATTTTTTTTCCTGTATCTGTTTAATATTAGACTGAACTTTCAACAAGGCAGTAAATAGAAATAAATACTAGAATTAGTTCCAACTGAATGAGAGGCCATATCAAAATACTGTGTGAATTATCAAGAGATCCTTAAACACTGCTCTCAACCTTTCAGAGTTGACATTTGAATGGTGGTGCAGAGAGCTCTCACACACAGTGCTACAAAGGCTGCAGCTCCTAACGTGGGTATGTTGCAAACTCACCAACCAGAGGAGATGGTCTTCCCTACAGAGCGGAAGTGGTATCTCATGCTGATCTTGTGCTTTCCCACTCTCAACCAGGAAATGATCCCACAGCTTTAGAAGGGAATTGAATGGATTACAGAAATGGCGAGAATGACTCACAGTGAAGTACTGTAAAATGAACAAATTAACCCCATCCAAAATAGTAAATGTAATCCATGTGTGTTAAGTGGTTGTACAGAAATGTCACCAGTTGGAGGTTCTACAGTGTAACGACTGCCGTACATGCAAGATAGTTATGTCTGAACAATGCTACTAAAGTAAAAGGAAAGTCACCCTTGTACAAATATTGTTTCCTGCAATGTGTTCTGAATTACCAATTTATTTATTTTTCTTGTCACATGGATTAACTGGAAAGCATTTGACATTTAGGCAAGTGATTAGATGTTAGTCTAAAGAACAGTTCACATTTTATTTACATTATTTAATAAGGAGTTAATAAAGAGTTAAGAATGTACAAGAATACTCAACACAATAAATTGCCCAATGGTCTTTGGCATTACAACCTTTTCACATACTCTGGCCCTGAAATTCCTGGGCCAAGGAAGGTAGAACAAGGAGCCAAGCCAGAAAGAGGGATGGATTTTAGGGTGGGACTCCGTTTTACCAAGTCTTCATCGCTTTTTTAATGTTGGGAAATTCCGATAGGAATGGACAGGCTTTTTTTACATCTGTTCCCCCTTTCCATCCTGACATCATCAAAAAAGTCAGGACTAGCAAAATGATGTCCATCACTTGAAATCCCGCCTGTTCCTGTAACTTGGGAAAAGTACTCTTACGTTTAGCAGGCGTAGTTACTGTACCAAAATGGAGCCAGGGGCTTACAGCCAATTTCCTAATGGCAATCACAGTTACAATGAGGAAAGCATTTGGCCCTACTTAATTCATCCTGAAATGGCCCAAAGTCCCTCTATTATGGCATCCAATTGGATCCTAAAAGATTTGACGGTTTTTACTTCGTCTCTCTCTGGGAGTCCATTCCCTGTTTTGATCTTTGTGTTAAGATTTTCCTGTCCTAAATTTAGTTTTTACTGGTTTGAACCTTTGGCCCCTTGTCCTTCTCTCTCAATTTAAAATAATATTCTATTTACCATTTCCATATCCTTAACTATTTTACATACCTCTATAAAGTCACTTCTCCAGTGGCTCCTTTATGGGCTTAAAAGCCGAGGGCTCGAAATTCATTGTAGCCCAGGAATGGACGGTATAATTACAAAAGTTGGAGAATTAGCGCCAGGCACTAATGCTTTAGAATGCATGCAAAATTCATGCTCATTGCTCAGAGAAATGATTGGAGTCCTCTGGGGCGAAATTCCCCAGCGCCCCATTTGGGGGCTGTAACCCACTCAGGGAAGGACTTCCAGCGCCCGGAGTGGAAGTCCCAGCCGGCTGTGAAATTGGGGTTACCGCCCCTCACAGGAAGGGGAGCGCAATGTCACGTGCTCCACTTCTTGTTGGGACGGGTTCAGGGGCACTACTCGGGCAGGATCATTAGAGATGAGGGCCATTGCACACTCTGCAGGGTCTCTGATGGTTTCCACTGCGCCACCTGGTGCGGCATGGTGCCGAGGTCGCAGCCCGGCACCCAAATGGAGTGCCGGGCTACACAGTGGCGGCCCGGACCACACCACGGAGACTGAAGACGGGCCGAACAGTGAATCGGTCAAAACGATAACATGGCGGTGCGCAACGCACCTCACATTTAAATTCTGCCCCGCAAGCAGATTCTGGCCCAGGTCTCGACCCGTGAAGAGGGCGCTGATACCGCACACTGCAGCCTCGCAAGGCGCTGTGTATATTCCGCCATGGGGTGGAAAGGGGTTGGTACGCAGCGCTAAAGGGTCACCGTGCACGGTGATGACATCATCGCTGGTTGCCCGGCAGTCCGGGGCACTACTAGCGGGGAGTGGCGCACAGGAGCACACAGGCAGACAAGGCGACATCCAACCAATGTCTGCGCTGGAGAATAGAGTATTGCAGATTATTGGGCAGCAGGTGGTGGGCACCGTGACTACTGGCGACGTTGACCCCCTTGGGGACAACAACGGTATGTTCATCCCTACTCCTTCTCACATCACAAGCGTTTCGCACTTTCCAGCTAATCGTGCTGTATTCATGCATTTCTCTCTTCCTGTTCCCCTCCCCTCACCTTAACCCGACTCATGTGGCTTTATGCTTTCAGATCATTAGCAAACACCTGAGCAGCCTGTCTCTGAGGGCACCGTGGAGAGCAAAGTGGGAGAAGAGGAGAAGGAAGAACACACCGCGTTACTGCAACTCTCACCTGCAGACAACTGCTCAGATACTGGCACTACACGTTCTTTAGAGGCTAGTATAATAGTGGGATCTGCACAGGGTGAGGCACCAGGGACAAGTGGGCTGCAGCAAGACCAGGGGGAAAGGGTAGCTCAGGGGCCAGCTCTCCGGAGGGAGAGTTCGTGCTTGAGTTCTGCTGCACACAACTCAGATATGGACCTCGATGGGGAGGCATTTAGAAGAAGAGTGATGGGCATCGTTGACACCTTCACTGAAACGTTCGAGAGTTTGGGCCTCACGTTAAACATCAATAAGCCAAAGGTTCTCTACCAACCTGCTCCCACCACACAGTACTGCTCCATGATTATCAAGATCCACGATGAGACCTTGGACAATGTGGACCACTACCCATACCTTGGGAGCCTACTGTCAGCAAGGACAGAAATCGATGACAGTGCCAGTGCAGCATTCGGTCGCCTGAGGAAACGAGTGTTCGAAGACCAGGATCTCAAACCCACCACTAAGCTCATGGTCTACAAAGCAGTAGTGATACCCGCCCTCCTATATGTTTCAGAGATATGGACCACATATAGTTGGCACCTCAAAGCACTGGAGAAGTATCACCAATGCTGCCTCTGCAAAATCCTGCAAATTCAGCTCCAATGGACGGGTCACATTGTCCGCATGCCCGATACTAGACTCCCGAAACAAGCACTTTACTCTGAGCTACATCACAGCAGGCGAGCCACTGGAGGGCAGAGAAAACGCTTCAAGGACACCCTCAAAGCCTCCTGAAAAAATGTAACATCCCCACCTACTTTTGGGAATCCCTGGCCCAAGACAGCGAGAAGAAGTCGCGGGAAGCACACGGAAGCCAAGTGCAAACAGCAGAAGGAGCGTACGGAAAATCAAGGACCCCACCCAACTGTCCCTCCAACCACCATCTGCCCCACCTGTGACAGAGGCTTTAGATCCCGCACTGGTCTCATCAGTCACCTTAGAACTCATTTTAGTGTGGAAGTAAGTCAGCTTCGACTCTGGGGAACTGCCTAAGAAGGAGAAGAAGATGGGCATGCACACGGAAATAAGTGCAATGACAAGGGTGCCCGAGAGCCTCTCGGCAATGTTAATGAGCATGGAGAAGTCCGCCTCCAACATTGCACAAGGCTCTGCATACATCATGGAGCCCTTCATTTCCAGTATGCAAAGGATGGTAGACTCTCAGAGAGACCGCAATGACCCAGACCTGAAACCCCATGTGATGGGCAATCTGGCAGCTTCCATTCAGCACAAGCAGAAGCTGCGCAATGTTTTAGTGCTTTAATGCAGACTAGGCTTGGTGGTAGCCAATCTCAGACTGCTCTCATGCAGTCTCAGCTTGATGCCATGCAAGCTCTGACTTCTGTCACGGTGTCCCTGATTTCCTGACTAATAAGGATTTCCTTCAGTTCCTCATTCTCGCTCGACCCTCGGTCCTCTAATATTTCTGGAAGGTTATTTGTGTCTTCCTTAGTGAAGACAGAACCAAAGCATTTGTTCAATTGGTCTGCCATTTTTTGGTTCCCCATTATAAATTCACCTAATTCTGACATTTGTCTTCACTAATCGTTTTCTCTTCACATGTCTATAGAAGTTTTTGCAGGCAGTTTTTATGTTGCCTGCAAGCTTACTCTCATACTCTATTTTCTCCTCCTAATTAAACCCTTTGTCCTCCTCTGCTGAATTCTAAATTTCTCCCAGTCCTCAGGTTTGCTGTTTTTTCTGGCCAATTTATATGCCTCTTCCTTGGATTTAACACTATCCCTAATTTCCCTTGTTAGCCACAGTTGAGCCACCTTCCCTGTTTTATTTTTATGCCAGACAGGGATGTACAATTGTTGAAGTTCATCCATGTGATCCTTAAATGTCTGCCATTACCTATCCACCATCATCCGTTAAGTATCATTCGCCAGTCTATTCTAGCCAATTCACATCTCATACCATCGAAGTTAACTTTCTTTAATTTCAGGACCCTAGTCTCTGAATCAACTGTGTCACTCTCCATCTTAATGACGAATTCTCCATATTATGGTCACTCTTCCCCAAGGGGCCTTGCACAACAAGATTGCCAATTAATCCTCTCTCATTACACAAGACCCAGTCTAGGATGACCTGCTTTCTAGTTGGTTCCTCGACATATTGGTCTGGAAAACCGTCCCTTATACACTCCAGGAAATCCTCCTCCACCGCATTGCTACCAGTTTGGTTAGCCCAATCTATATATAGATTAAAGTCACCCATGATAACTGCTGCACCTTTGATGCACACATCCCTAATTTCCTGTTTGATGCCATCCCCAACCTCACTACCACTGTTTGGTGGTCTATACACAACTCCCACTAGCGTTTCCTGCCCTTTGGTGTTCCGCAGCTCCACCCATACATATTCCACATCATCCAAGCTAATGTCCTTCCTTACTATTGTGTTAATCTCCTCTTTAATCAGCAACGCTACCCCACCTCCTTTTCCTTTCTGTCTATCCTTCCTGAATATTGAATACCCCTGGATGTTGAGTTCCCAGCCTTGGTCACCCTAGAGCCATGTCTCCGTAATCCCAATTACATCATATCCATTAACAGCTATCTGCGCAGTTAATTCATCCATCTTATTACGAATGCTCCTCGCATTGAGACTAAGAGCATTCAGGCTTGTTTTTTTTCACACTCTTTGTCCTTTTAGAATTATGTTGTAATGTGGCCCTTTTTGATTTTTGCCTTTGATTTCTCTGCCCTCCGCCTTTCTTTATCTCCTTTCTACCTTTTGCTTCTGCCCCCATTATACTTCCATCTGTCTCCCTGCATAGATTCCCATCTCCCTGTCATATTAGTTTAAACCTTCCCCAACAGCACTAGCAAACACTCCCCCTAGGACATTGGTTCCGGTCCTGCCCAGGTGCAGACTGTCCGGTTTGTACTGGTCCCACCTCCCCAGAACCGGTTCCAATGTCCCAGGAATTTGAATCCCTCCCTCTTGCACCATTGCTCAAGCCATGTATTCATCTTAACTATTCTGCTATTTCTACTCTGACTAGCACTGGTAGAAATTCTGAGATTACTACCTATGAGTTCCTACTTTTTAATTTAACTCCTAGCTCCCTAAATTCAGCTTGTAGGACCTCATCCCATTTTTTTACCTATGGCGCTGGTACCTATATGCACTATGACAACTGGCTGTTCACCCTCCCCCTCCAAAATGCCCTGACCCTTGCACCAGGGAAGCAACCTGGAGTGTCGATTGCGACCGCAGAAACGCCTATCTATTCCCCTTACAATAGAATCCACTACCACTATAGCTCTCCCACTCTTTTTCCTGCCCTCCTGTGCAGCAGAGCCACCCATGGTGCTATGAACTTGGCTGTTGCTGCCTTCCCTTAATGAGTCATCTCCCCCAACAGTATCCAAAATGGTAAATCTGTTTTAGAGAGAGATGACCACAGGCGACCCCTGCACTACCTTCCTTCCACTGCTCTGCCTGATGGTCACCCATTCCCTATCTGCCTGAGTAACCTTTACCTGCGGTGTGACCAACTCACTGAACATGTTATTCACGACATCCTCAGCATCTCGGATGCTCCAGAGTGAGTCCATGCGCAGCTCCAGTGCCGCAATGCGATCTGTCAGGAGCTGCAGCTGGACACACTTCCTGCACACATAGTAGTCAGGGACACTGGGAGCATCCCTGACTTCCCACATAGCACAGGAGGAGCATGACATGGGTCTGGGCTCTCCTGCCATGACTGAACCCTTAAATTAACTTAATTTGGCAACAATGCCAAAGGTTACCTACTGATAAGAAAATAAAAAGAAGAAAAAGATTAAATACTCACCAATCCACCAGCCAATCACTTGCCCGCTTGCCTGTGATATCACACTTTGATTTCTTTTTACTGCTTTGTTTTACCTTCGGCCTCTGCACCAGCTGGCTGCTCCGACTGCCGCCGCTCCCAGTCGCTGACGGCGCCCTTTATCCTCCCGCGTCTATCCTCTCGCGATGCTGGCTGCTTCGACAAAGGTGATGGAAAAAGAACACAGCATGCTGCCGAGCTTGAAATTCATTGAGGTAGGCAGTAAGGGGATGAAGCTCAGGCTTTTCCTGAGGACTGATTGTTCGGGGGCAGAGAGGGGAAGGTCAGAGTGGATAGTGAAAACATGGCAGGGGGTAAGATTGGAAGAAGGGATGGGGTCAGAGGAAAGTGTAGGGGAAGAAGATTCCGGAGCGGCGTTCGTGTCCAAGAGTTGTTGATACTTACGATCGTTGACACCTGAAAGGATGAAAAAAGGTTTTTGTTAAAGCGCCGGATAACGCGAAGGATGAAATGGAACTGCGGACCAGGATAACAAATGAGCTGAAGAGAGAGGTCGAGAGTATGCATATTGCGGTGCAAGGTGTTGAGTGTGGATCTCGCGATGCGGCGGGAGCAGTGGTTCGAGGAACGCTGAATATCTTGGAGATATCTGTAATCCTGGGTAAATCCAGGAAGGGTGGAATTTCAGTTGGATTCCACGTGGAATAAGTCACAGCCGGAGACAGTTGCTGAGGAAAGAGATGTGACTGTGAAAGCGAGTTTTGGTAGATACCTGATCAAACAAGAGAAGAGAAACAGAAAGCAAAGAAGATAAACAAGGTAAAAGAGACAAACAGAAATTCCATTGGAGAGAAGAGCAGAACTTCTTCAAGATGGGCATTCCTAGAAGAGAATTAAACACTAATACAAAAGCAAACTACTGCGAATGCTGGAAATCTGAAATAAAAACAAAAAATGCTGACTCAGTGGGTCAGACAGCATCTGTGGAGAGAGAAGCAGAGATAACGGTTCAGGTTGATGACCTTTTGTCAGAACTGGAAAATTTGATAAAAACTAGTTCAGTCCCAGCTGGAATATTGGGCTGGATTTTCATGGGGAAGGCGGGTTGGGGCAGGGGAGGAGCTCCAATGCGGGTGGGAAACTTGGGATAATGGGTTTCCTGAAGGCTCTGCCGACTTTAACGACATGATCTGATTTGCATCTGATGCCTCTATTTCCCACCCGCAGCCAGCGGGATGGAGAATCTGGCTGGCTCCGGGCAGGTAGGCCTGCGCCACTAGGCTGTGCAGAGGAGGGAGCGAATGGGTGGGGGCTGGAGCTGGCCATCTGAGGATCGGGGTGGGGGAAAGGAAGATCAGGCCCATCAGGGGGAATGGAAGAGATGATCGGGACCGGCCACTGGAGGATCAGGACCTGTATCATTCTCATCGGGGGCTGGGTTCGGCAAGGACCCTGGATCCAGGAGGTAGATGTAAAGGCACTGACCTCCTGGATGCAGCAGCCCTCACCTTGTTGTAACTGCTGGGTTTTTACGAGGTGTGTAAAACCTGACTCACTTCAATTAAAAACAAACTGTAGCTTAAAGAAGAGGCTTCCAGCCTCATTGTAATATTTAAATTGACGTCCCGCCACCTGGCAGCGAATTGGCTGCCCGCTCCCATCCTGTCCCCCCTATCCCACCTGCATTAAATCCAGAAGTGGGCGGGTTGGAGGCAAGCTCAGGTCCTGATTCCGATTTTTAACAATTCAAACCTACTTGTTTTTTTAGGTTAAAGTTGCCCCCGTTGTATCCAATTCTGGAAACCACAGTTTAGGAAGAACATAAAGGCTCTGGAGATAGTACAGAAGAGATTAACTTGAATGGTTCCAGGATGAGAAATTACAGTTATGCGGATAGACTGCAAAAGCTGGGGTGTTCTCCTTAGAGCAGAGAAGGCTGAGAGGAGATCTGATACAGGCATTTAAAATCATGAACAGTTAAGATAGAGTAAATAAAGAGAAACTGATTCCAATAACTGAATGATCGATAATAAGAGGACAGAGATTTAAGGTAATTGGCAAAAGAAACAGAGGTGACCATAAGGAAAAACATTACGCAACAAGTGACTAGGATTTGGAATGCACTGCCTGAAAGGGTGGTGGATACAGATTAATAGTTGCCTTCAAAAGGTAATTGGATAAATACTTCAAGGAGAAAAAATTACAGGGAAATGGGGAAAGGCTTCGAAAGAGCCGGAGCAGACTTGATGGGCCGAATGGCCTCCTTCTGTGCTGTACATGATTCTATGATTTTAATTACAATGCTGCTAGATATGGTGTTGGTTTACATCATGATTAAAATTAGGCTTTCTAAGTACTATTTATACTTTGTAAGCAGTAGTAACAGATACCAAAGAGGGAGACGATAATGTTCTCAGCTCTGCAAATTATGTAAATCCCTTCGACAGAGTGCAGATGCAAACAGTGCGCTCATATTCCGGGATGTTTTAATATTTAGTGCTGTAGTTGCTGCCAACAGGGCAAGGAGAAATTACAAGTTAACACAGCAAACAATAAAATTTGTTCCGCTGCTTCTCTGGAGCTGATGCCTTATTTGTGTCTCTCAGAGACACAAGTGCACTTCGATCAAATCTTCAGGAAATATATCACAAGTTGCACAAAGGTCTGTGGAACAACACAATCAAAGATCCTTGACAGCCTATACCTCACACAGAGTGGATAGAAAACGAGTGTCCTGTTTCAGAGTAAAACAGTGCTATCTGTTACTAAAATGTGTGGCACCAATACACAAATAGCAAGTGTTACCTATTTAGATGTGTGTATTTGGCTCGCCATCGGATACCGCTCGTATTAAGGTCTAGTTTTATTGGAGAAAATGCAAATGGAAGCAGTGCCGGTCCAAATGCACTGTCATTATGGATGAAGTTCATAGAATCCTAGAATGATACAGCACAGAAGGAGGCCATTTCGACCATCGAGCCTGTGCCGGCTCTTTGATAGAACTATTCAATTAGCCAATGTCATTTCGAATCCACTGACATCACTCCGATATTTTAATGATTTCTTTGGGACTTTAAAAAGAAAGACTTGCATTTATATAGCGCCTTTCACGTCCACCGGACATCTCAAAGCGCTTTACAGTAGGAAACACAGCAGCCAATTTATGCACAGCAAGCTCCCACAAACAGCAATGTGATAATGACCAGATAATCTGTTTTTTGGTTATGTTGATTGAGGGATAAATATTGGCCAGGAACTTCCCTGCTCTTTTTTGAAATAGTGCCATGGGATCTTTCAAGTCCACCTGAGAGAGCAGACGGGGCCTCGAATTAACATCTCATCCAAAAGACGGCATCTCCAACAGTACAGAGTTCCCTCAGCACTGCAATTCAAAAATAAACTAATTTAAATGTTATTGTAAATATTAACAGGGAATAAATTGGAAAATATTAACTTTCTTTGGTGATACAATCCTACAGGCACCAGGCACACTTTGGCCCCAATTTTGGGCCAGCCCGTTTTTCGGCACACTTACCGGAGTTGCGCTGCTTTTCTACGTTCCGAGGTGTGCCGAAAAATTTTGTTGCCATTTTGGCGGCTGTCCGGCCTCTTCTCTGCAGTCGCGCAGCATGGCCAGTCGAGTCAGGGGTGGAGCCAGTGTTCCGCGCCGAAAACTGTGTCGGGACGTCTGCACATGCGCAGTGGAGTCCGCTGGTGATGTCCGCGCATGCGCAGTAGCACTGAGAGTTGGCAATCGGCCATTTATAAAGAGCTAGCGAGCTGCTTGTGTTTTGGTGCAAGAAGGAGTGCTGCGGTAGGAAATTAACTGCTGAATTCAAGACGCAGTGCTGTGTTTGGTAAAATCAGTGCTGCATGCCAGCAGAAGTATCAAGAAGGAGTGCTGTATTTGTAAAAATCACTGCTGCGTGCAAAATAAGTACTGTGTGGTGTGTCTAAGAGTATTAGAAAAGTGCTGTGAGTGTCTCAGAGCAGCTGCAGCAATACAGCAACATGGACCAAGGACAAATAATTTCTTGCATGACGAAGTGGAGATACTAGTTAATGTCATTGAGACCAGATGGCAGGAGCTGAATACCAGCAACAGAGGACGCACAAATATGCCACCCAAAGAAATGAAGAAACGCTGGAACCAAGTTGCAGAAGATTACTACGCAGTGGTGAACACCAAAAGATCTGGAAGCCAGTGTAAAAAGAAATGGCAGGACCTTGGACATGTAGTTAGCGTAAGTAATATTTTCATTTATTCAATACAATTGCAGTTGTAAATGTGACCAGCTGTATATGTCCCACCCAGCAGAAAGACACCCTCTCTAAAAAGTTGCATTTTCATCTTTGCAGAAGAAATTGTCCCACAACAAAAGGGAAAGAACTCGAACAGGAGGAGGCCCGCCAAATGTGCACGCACTGACACCCTTGGAAGAGAGGGTCGCTGATTTGATGGGTCCTGCCTGGAAAAAAACAATCAGTACTGCACAAACTGGGCCCACACTTGAAGGAGAGGGTAAGTCCTGAAAATTCATTGTGGCCCTTCAAATCAGCCTGCTGCCTGGCCTGCTATGTGTGATTCTACTCATGCCACCCATCCTGCCCCCTCCTCTGCTGCTAAACATTTGATTGTTCTGTTATATTTTGCAGACCTGATGCCAATCCTGAAGACCCAGAAGACGATTCAGACATGGACGCGGACGAGCCTGAGCACGAGAACATCTTCGAAGCCAACCCTCCAGACCAACATGGGGGTGAGGGGGAGTTGGTCAGCTGGATGCAGCTACTACCACTTATATACTGAACTTGGAGAATGTGCAGTTATCGGAGGTGCGAGTCCCTTCCATGTCCAGTGATTTGAGTTCTGGTGGGACATTCCTTGGTTTCAGCCATTTCATGACTAGTGGTTTGAGTTCTGGTGGGACATTTCTTGGTTTCTCACTGTACGAGGTTATGGGTCCCAGTAGTGGGATGCAGCAAGTAACACCCAGGGCCCCATCGTTCGAGGATGCGGGTCCGACTGGGATGCCGTGAGGCACGTCCAGGGCCCCATCGTCTGAGCCTGCACCTCCCACTGGAATGCCACGAGGCAGACCCAGGGTGAGGGGAAGGAGAACTCGACCACGCTCACCTGAGATGCAGGATGCAACAAATGTGGTTAAGATCATGGCATTGAGTGCGGAGAGCATTGACCTTACCCGATCACTCCTGGACACCATCAGTGGGATGAGTGATGAGGTAGTGGGTTTGTCAGGAGAAGTAACAGCAATGGTACGAGAAGTGGGAACGATGTCCGGGAACATCAGTGAGGGAATAGTGTCCACGAGGGAGTGAATGTTAGAGGTAGTGCAAAGCACAGCAGTGGCCATGAGGGAGGGAATGTCAGAGGTAGTGGAAAGGACGACACTGGCAATGACACAGGCCATCAGGGAGGGAATGTTTCAGTCCACTGAGACACTGCCAGGGTGCATGAGGGAGGGCATGTGTGAGTTAGCTGCTGCAATAAGGTAACACACCCAGACCATGTGCCCATTGACAGAATCAACTGCCACTCCCACTGCAATCCTCACACCAGCCTCTGAAGAGCCCCAAGCCGGGCCCTCCACATTAACACCTGACCACTCCCCCCCCACCCCCCCCACCACCACCACCTGTGAAGAAGTGCACATTCAACGAGATGTTAGAAGGATAAGCTTGGTACCAAGCCCAAAAAACACTGCGCCACCAACTGCAGGCAGGGGTGGTGGAAAGTCCAAGACCAAGTGCGACGGGCGGTGTTAGACTGAGGGGGAGGAGAGATGGGTGCAGCCTTTCTTTGCTGCTGTTGTTGTTGTTATTGATGTTACTGTTGTAACTGTTTTCAAATTGAAATTTTTTTGTACGTTATGTAAATTTACAACTTTATAAGTGATCTTAAAATGTTTAAGTGATCTTAGAGTGTAAATGTTCACTTTGAAAGTTTGTTGTAAGTTATGTAAATTTACAACTTTATAAGTGATCTTAAAGTTTAAGTGATCCTAAAGAGTCATATTAAAGTAAAGTTCGATGCAAGAATAAGTTTATTACACTAAAGTTAAGTACATTGTAAACTTTTGAATAAAATATATTTTACATTAAAACTGAATCATGTTCCATTAACACAACACAACATTACGGAACAGCTCCAAAAATTAAACATGTCAATGTGGAATAGATGTCGCTGAGCCCTCAGGCATCAGTAAAGCTTTCGCGGATGAGCTGCTGGCGCAAAGCTCGAGCAATCGTTAAGGGAGCACGATGACCCGCTCTCCTCCGATGTCGTGCTCCGGCCTCGGGCACTTGCATGGTTTGCTCATCCTCGTCATCCTCCTCCACCTCCTCCTCCTCGTCACCTGCATCTTCCAAATCATTATCATCAGCCACTCTCACCGCAGGTGGGTCTTCCACCACCAGCTGCTGCTGCCTCATGATGGCTAAGTTATGCAGCATGCAGCACACAACAGTGAACTGACCGACAATCTCAGGGGAGTATTGCAAGTAGCCTCCAGAATGGTCCAGGCATCGGAAACGCTGTTTCAAGATGCCAATGGTCCTCTCTATGATGCTGCATGTCGTAATGTGCGACATGTTGTATTGATGGTCAGCTTCCGTCCGGGTTACACGTAGGGGCGTCATGAGCCAGGTGGCGAGGCTGTACCCTTTGTCTCCCAGTAGCCAGCAATGCCCTTCTGGCTGCTGCTCAAACATGTCAGATATAATACTGTCATGTAGGATGAACACATCATGGGTGCTGCCAGGGTATCTTGCATCGACTGACATGATGCGATGCATGTTGTCACACATGAGCTGCACATTAATGGAGTGGAAGCCTTTTCTATTGCTGAACAACTCAGAATCCTCCACAGGTGCTCGCAAGGCGATATGAGTACAATCAATGCAGCCCTGTACCTTTGGGAAGCCAGCAATCCTTGAGAACCCCACAGCCCTGTCATGGATTGCTTGGGCGGTCATTGGGAACTTGATGAAGTCATTCCTCCACGCATACAGTGCAGCCATGACATGGCGAACGGAGACATGTATTGCCTGTTGAGAGATGGCGCACACATCCCCAGTTGTAGATTGGAATGATCCAGAGGCATAGAATAAAAGTGCAGCTGTAACCTTCACTTCAACTGACAAAGCAGTCCACCTGCCGCTTGTCGGCTGTAGGTCTGGTCTCAGCAACTCACAGATCTCACGGACAACTTCTCTGCAGAAACGCAGCCTTCTGACACATTCTGCATCACTCAGGTGCAGTTACTTAAAATTGCCGATGTGGGTAAGGCTTCCTGCCAGCAGCCTGCGGGCTCTGATGTTCCTGATTTGATGAGCTCTAATCATAGAAACATAGAAAGTAGGTGCAGAAGTAGGCCATTCGGCCATTCGGCCATTCGAACCTGCACCACCATTCAATATGATCATGGCTGATCATGCAACTTCAGTACCCCATGATCTCTCCATACCCCTTGATCCCTTTAGTCATAAGGGTCACATCTAACACCCTTTTGAATATATCTAACGAACTGGCCTCAACAACTTTCTGTGGTAGAGAATTCCACAGGTTCACAATTCTCTGAGTGAAGAAGTTTCTCCTCGTCTCGGTCCTAAATGGCTTACCCCTTATCCTTAGACTGTGACCCCTGGTTCTGGACTTCCCCAACATCGGGAACATTCTTCCTGCATCTCACCTGTCCAATCCCTTCAGAATTTTGTATGTTTCTCTGAGATCCCCTCTCATTCTTCTAAATTCCAAGCCAAGTCGATCCAGTCTTTCATCATATGTCAGTCCTGCCGTCCTGGGAATCAGTCTCGTGGCACTCACTCAATAGCAAAAATGCCCTTCCTCAGATTAGACCAAAACTGCACACGATACTCAAGGTGTGGTCTCACCAAGACCCTGTGCAACTGCAGTAAGACCTCCATGTTCCTATACTCAAATCCCCTTGCTATGAAGGCCAGCATGCCATTTGCTTTCTTTACTGCCTGCTGTACCTGCATGCCTATCTTCAATGATTGATGTACGATGACACCCAAGTCTCGTTGCACCTCCCCTTTTACTAATCTGTCACCATTCAGAAAATAATCTGCCTTCCTGTTTTTGCCACCAAAGTGGATGACCTCATACTTATCCACATTATACTGCATCTGCCATGCATTTGCCCATTCACCTAACCTGTCCAAGTCCCCCTGCAGCCTCCTAGCATCCTTCTCGCAGCTTACACTGCCACCCAGTTTAGTGTCATCTGCAAACTTGGAGATATTACATTCAATTCCTTCGTCTAAATCATTAATGTATATTGTAAATAGCTGGGGTCCCAGCACTGAACCCTGTGGCACCCCACTAGTCACTGCCTGCCATTCTGAAAAGGACCCATTTATTCCTACTCTTTGCTTCCTGTCTGCCAACCAGTTCTCTATCCACGTCAATACATTTCCCCCAATACCATGTGTTTTAATTTTGCACACTAATATCTTGTGTGGGACCTTGTCAAAAGCCTTTTGAAAGTCCAAATACACCACATCCACTGGTTCTCCCTTGTCCACTCTACTAGATACATCCTCAAAAAATTCTAGAAGATTTGTCAAGCATGATTTCCCTTTCATAAATCCATGCTGACTTGGACCGATCCTGTCACTGCTTTCCAAATGCGCTGCTATTACATCTTTAATAATTGATTCCAGCATTTTCCCCATCACCGGTGTCAGGCTAACCGATCTATAATTCCCTGTTTTCTCGCTCCCTCCTTTTTTAAAAAGTGTGGCTACATTAGCTACTCTCCAATCCATAGGAACTGAACCAGAGTCCATGGAATGTTGGAAAATAACCACCAATGCATCTACTATTTCTGGGGCCACTTCCTTGAGTACTCTGGGATGCAGACTATCAGGCCCTGGGGATTTATCGGCCTTCAGTCCCTTCAATTTCCCTAACACCATTTCCTGACTAATAAGGATTTCCCTCAGTTCCCTCTTCTTGCTAGACCCTCGGTCCCCTAGTATTTTCGGGAGGTTATTCGTTTCTTCCTTCGTGAAGATAGAACCAAATTATTTGTTCAATTGGTCTGCCATTTTCTTGTTCCCCATTATGAATTCCCCTGATTCTGACTGCAAGGGACCTACATTAGTCTTCACTAATCTTTTTCTCTTCACATATCTATAGAAGCTTTTGCAGTCAATTTTTATGTTCCCTGCAAGCTTACTCTCATATTCTAGTTTCCCCCTCCTAATTAAACCCTTAGTCCTCCTCTGCTGAATTCTAAATTTCTCCCAGTCCTCAGGTTTGCTGCTTTTTCTGGTCAATTTATATGCCTCTTCCTTGGATTTAACACTTTCCCTAATTTCCCTTGTTAACCATGGTTGAGCCACCTTCCCTTTTTTATTCTTCCGCCACACAGGGATGTACAATTGTTGTAGTTCATCCATGTGATATTTAAATGTCTGCCATTGCCTTTCCACTGTCAACCCATTAAGTATCATTTTCCAGTCTATCCTAGCCAATTCACGTCTCATACCGTCAAAGTTTCCTTTCTTTAAGTTCAGGACCCTTGTCTCTGAATTAACTGTGTCACTCTCCATCTTAATGAAGAATTCTACCATATTATGGTCACACTTCCCCAAGGGACCCTGCACGACCCCTTGGGGAAGTCTCCTACGTAGCACATTGTCTCCTACATAGCACAATGATGCAGAATGCTTGCAAAAGGTATGGCATTGTCAGTATTGCCCCCATACTTAAAGTTAAACTTTCAAAGAACGTCAAAAAGGCAGGAAAGCAAGCAGCACAGGTTTGCAGTTCTCTCTCTCTCTCTCTCTCTCTCTCTCTCCCCCCCAAGGTCTGTATGGATGGACCACACCCAAAGGTCTTTTGTCCTCTCCTCTCCCCCTCCCCCCCCTTGAGTCTTTTGACCTCTCTCTCCCTCTCTGTCCCCCGATGCTTGCCAGCTTCCTTCCATCCTACCTCCCCCCCACCCCCCGCGCCCCCAGCCTCTCCGTTGATTTGCAGCCACTCTGTGGGCCCCAATGCTGGCCAGTTCCATCGCTCCTATCCCGAGCCCAGGCTGAGTGGCCTCTCGGTGCATTGTCCCGCCCCTAGCCCAGGCCGAGTGGCTTCCCGCACTGGCCGGCCCACTGCCTTCCCAGGCCGAGTTTGAAGCTGCAGGTAGGACTTACTTCATTTTTATATTTCTTATTGAATTCTTCGAACTTTTTGTTTGCAAGGTTTGGTGGTTTGTAAAGCTTGGTGGTTTAGGTGCAGGTCCTCTCCGCTTCCTGCCCCTATCCCAGGCCAAATGGCCTCCGATGTACCTACCTGCGCCAATTTCTTTAACTCTTCGCAAGGGTTTTCTGAAGTGGCCACATACGCTGGCCTAAGTATACATGGAGTAACTATTAGCTGGCCAAAGTTGCCTATATGGGCAGAACTGACGTCGGTGGGTGGTAACCCCCCCTTTTGAGAAAAAAAACAAACCTAAAAAATTCGTAACTAACTCTGTTACACTGGTGCAAATTGATTGGGGAAAATGGGGATTTTTAAGTTACGCCAGAAAAACCAAGTTACTCCAAAAAAATGGAGCAACTCCTGGCCAAAATTGAGCCCATATACGATACTATCTGTAGCTGAGGAGTGTCACCCAGTGGCAGGTTGCATTATATACTCTAACACAGTAGATTGTTTTCTATCATGATCTTTCAGGAGTAATTTTGTGAGGCACTGCTCATGTACCAAGCTTCACAAGGGCTAATGCAGGTTAGGCTTTAATGTCATAGCCCTAGCTTTACCTCATGCGAGCAGCAGAAACAGTTAGCCCCATAAAGTCTCATTCATCTGGCCTGAAACTCTAGCATTTCTCGATATTTCACACAGATAAGACAAGTTGAAACAAAACAATCAAACACAAACAATAAGATTTCATTATAGTTAATATTATACTTTAACACTTCTCCAGTTAAATATTTATCTACAAGTGTCAGCTTGGCTCAATTATATTCGGCTTCCCTTTGAATTAGAAAGCTAAGGGTATAAACCCCACTCCAGGACTTGAGCACATGATCTAGGCTGACACTTCAGTGTAGTACTGAGGCTGACTTGTCAAAGAGGCTGTCTTTCAAATGAGATGATAAACTGAGGCCTTGTCTGCTCATTTACGTAAAAGATTCCATGCCGCCATTCAAAGAAGAGTGGGGACATTCTCCACCAAAACGGTTTAGCTGGTCATTTATCCAATTTGCTGTTTGTGGGTCTTGCTGTGCACAAATTGGCTGCTGCTTTTGCCAACATAACAACTGTAATTCAATGGCTATGAAGCTCTTTGGGCTGTTTAGAAATGGTGAACGGCACTACATAAATGCAAGTTCTTCCTTTCTCTTTTTCATATACTGTATAGGCACTTGTAACCTTTAAACCATTGGGAATAAATGATTCTGTGTCCTAATCACATGTGCCTGCCCTGGTTCCACATCTCTGTATTTCCTTTCCCTTCAACCATCTATCTAAGCTTTGTGGGACTTGATGTGTGCAAATTAGCTGCATTACAAAAGTGACTGCACTTCAAAAATATTCCATTAGCTTTGAAACGCTTTGGAACATCCTGAAGTCGTGAAAGACTCTCTATAAATGCAAGTTCTTCCTTTCTTTAATGACCTGACCTACCAAATGCAGCCATGGTCTGTTCTAGAACTCCTTCAAAGGCAATTCTCCGTAAACAAAGCCTTTTGGTGCATCATCCTTGATGCTTTCTACTGCCAAACCAATTTAAAATCTCCCCAATCGCCATCTTCTTATTACTCTGCTTTTACCCATTTTTAAAGCCTTGGGTAATCTTACCAAATGCTATCTGAAAATCGAAGTATATGAATGCTGATTATTTGGCATGCTCCTGGCACAGAGCAGATACGCTCCCTGCGATTTTCTGTCTATAGTGGATGGAAAATCAGTGATGGGGTGAGGGGAGGAGTGAAGGAACCATGATTTCCCACTGCATGCCCCATCCACCCACAGGTGAGGCCATGTGCCAAGGGCGTGGCTTCATAGGAACATTAGGAATTGGAGTAGGTCATTAAGCCCCTCGGCCCTGCTCCACCATTCAATTAGATCTTGGCTCAACTCACCTCAACTCTATCTTACCGCCTTTGCTCCATGTTCCTTGATGCCCTTACCCCCAAAAAATCTATCTATCTCAGTCTTGAAAGCTGCACTTGTCCCAGCATCCACTGGCATTTGGGGGAAGAGAGTTCCAGATTTCTACTACTCTTTGGGTTAGACTTTCCACCTCACATCGCCCATATATCACCCATATATCACCCAAAATGGACACCTATCACCCATTTTGAGCAAAAAATGGAAACTCGGGCCTCAACATCGCTGGAAAATTAAGCCCCCAAGTTTTGGCTCACTTCGCCGAGCTGATCGCCGAGCTGATCGCCCGCACATCGCCGATTTGAACTTCTGGCACATCGTCGTCACATCGCCAGTCTGATTGCTCGCCGAGAACATCGCTGTATAATAGTTGCTTTTCCCGGGCTTTCCCTGACTGAACTGGGCACTACGGATCCATTTCGAATTTCAGAGAAAGGGAGGACTCCAGCAGCTAAAAAAATCGAGCTAAGATATTTGTGAATTATTTAAGGGTCTTTTATAGATAGATCCACTCAGATTTATACTTATATTCAATTGTACTAATAGTAGCTTAATAGATTAGGCATTTCTTTACTGAAAAGTGCATTTATAGCAAGTGAAAATAATTATTGATAGTGATGGGGCCTATGCTATCTGCGCCATTACTTGTAACTGCTACAAGCTGGTTTCTGAAAGGATCAATCGAAGAGGTGGCAAAGTAATGCGTAGACAGAGACAGAGGAGACAGAGGAGGCGAGCGTACAGCCGATGAAGGTACAAAGAAACACAATCTTACCTCAACTTGTCTGAAAACGCGTGTCTTAGGAGGCTGCACTTCCAGAAGGAGGTCATCGAGAGATTTTCCATCTTATCAAGGGGAATCTGCAGCCTTCCAGCACCATCAGAACCGCACTCCCCATTGAGGTGAAGATTACTGCGGCACTATCCTTCTACGCATCGGGATTCTTTCAGGCTTCAGCTGGTGACATCTGCCATATCTCTCAGCACGTCACACACTGCTCCATTCGGCAGGTGACTGAAGCCCTTTACGCTCGCAGGATGAACTTTATAAGCTTCCCTACGACCAGGGAGGCATAGACCAAGAGGGCTTTGGGTTTCTCGAGAATAGCAAACTTCCCCAAGGTGCAATAGACTGCATGCACATTGCCCTGAAAGTCTCTTTACAGAATGCGGAGGTGTTTCGTAACAGAAAGGGATTCCACTCCCTGAATGTGCAGCTTGTTGTCGACCACAACCAAATAAGCATGACAGTAAATGCTACATTTCCTGGCAGCATCCATGATGTGCACATCCTACGTGAGAGTGCTATCCCTGACCTGTTTCTCAATCAGCTAGTCACGGTTGGATGCTGGGGGATAAGGGATATGGCCTTGCCAGCTGGCTGATGACCCTACTGCGTAATCCCATCACTGAAGCAGAGAAACGTTGCAGTGAAAGCCACATAGCGACATGCAATATTGTCGAAAAGACAATTGGAGTCCTAAAGCAGCGCTTCAGATGCCTGGACCACTCTGGTGGCAGCCTACAGTACCACCCTGACCAGGTCGCTGAGTTTATTGTGGTGTGTTGCATGCTGCATAACCTTACTATAAGGAGAGGACAACTAATGCCAGATGGGGCTGTAGGTCCACCTCCAGAAGAAGGTAGACAGAAGAGCCAGCCGGCGAGGAGCAAGAGGAGGGGGAGGCGGAAGAGGAGGCTGGTGAAGACTTCGGGGAGGCAAATCAGCCTGGCGATCTAGCCATGGTCCGTCCCCCCCCAAAAGACCAGTACTCTGTGGGAGTTACGCGGCTGCTAAGCTGTTGCGTTAGCAGCTCATTTATGAACGCTTTGCAGGAACTTACATTGGGGATAGTCACATTTACATTCACAGTCACAGTTAAACAAAAGTTGCATTTGCGTTGAGTTACATTTTTGCCTTGCCAGCACTGGCCTGGCCTTTGTTGTGCAACATTTGCATTAATGCTTAACTTAAGTAAACTTATGTTACTATAAGAGAATGCACAACAAATGCAGAACAATTGTTAAAATGTTAATTTTTTTTTAAATGCTTAACTTAACTATAAGAGAATGCACAACAATTGTTAAATTCAGTAAAAAAAATAATTTCAAACAACGAATTTTAAATTTTTATCAACACCCTCTCCCCCACCCCCACCCCCCCAACAACTATGAACGCACATGAACTATAAAAAATTTAACATTAACAGTGCAAAAATAACCCCCCTCCCTACCTGCGGTCATGTTTCCCTCCAGGTCCTTTACCACCCCGTGTTTTAACACCACATGCCTGTTTTGGTCCCCGCAGACCGAGACAACACTGGCGTGCAGCGACAGCAAGACTTCCTGCCGTGGTGGGGGTGTTGGCGTGGAAGACGAAGCTGGCTGTTCATCTTCCGAGTCAGGAGGAAGTGTACCCTCCGTACTCGCTCGAGTGCTCGGGGTTGTACTCAGACCCAACACGACACCTTGGAGTGCAGTGCCGTGTCCAGCCAGCAACGGTCTGCTCTCACATCCCCTCCAGGGTCTGCCGTGCTAACTCCACTTGCATAGCAGGCACCTGGGAAAAGTTAGACGAGAGCTGATTGAACCCCTGGAGAAGCTCGCGAACTATCGTGACCGTCTCCGAGCATAGGGAGATCAAGCCCTCCAACTGACCATCCGAGGTAGGCAATTGCTGACCGTGCTGACCCGGCTCCGTGGGGTCAGCGTGCACAATATAATGCGCCTTGGCGTTGCTGGCTGCACGCCACTTGGTCCCGGTGCCTCTTCTATCTCCAGTGAGATTACCGTAGGTTCATCCCCCCACCTCTGCAGCTGTCTGCAGCTGCTGCTGGTGCTCCTCCTCCTCCTCCTCTTCCTCCACGAGCTCAGTGGTGCGGCTAATGTTGTCCAGCCCCTCCTCCTCCTCCTCCTCCTCCTGTTCACCAGGAACTGGTGCAGGTGCTGGTTGCACATCGACCAGCCTCTCAGGATGACTTTAAAAACATATATGACCTTATTACAGAGCTTATTAGAACATAACGGTGCGCATTAACGAGAGACGTTACATATCAATACATTTCACCACCCCAGAAAGCTGTAGCGGCTGCATCCCCTGCATCCCTTGTTTCTTATGCACAAAGGCTGCATGCATGGCATAAGAACATAAGAAATAGGAGCAGGAGTAGGCCATACAACCCCTTGAGCCTGCTCCACCATTCAATAGGATCATGGCTGATCCGATCATGGACTCAGCTTCACTTCCCCGCCTGCTCCCCATATAACCCCTTATCTCCTTATCGTTTAAGAAACTGTCTATTTCTGTCTTAAATTTATTCAATGTCCCAGCTTCCACAGCTTTCTGAGGCAGTGAATTCCACAGATTTACAACCCTCTGAGAGAGGAAATTTCTCCTCATCTCTGTTTTAAATGGGCGGCCCCTTATTCTAAGATCATGCCCTCTAGTTCTAGTATCCCCCATCAGTGGAAACATCCTCTCTGCATCCACCTTGTTAAGCCCCTTCATAATCTTATATGTTTCGATAAGATCACCTCTCATTCTTCTGAATTCTAATGAGTAGAGGCCCAACCTACTCAACCTTTCCTCATAAGTCAACCCCCTCATCCCCGGAATCAACCTAGTGAACCTTCTCTGAATTGCCTCCAAAGCAAGTATATCCTTTCGTAAATATGGAAACCAAAACTGCACGCAGTATTCCAGGTGTGGCCTCACCAATACCTTATATAGCTGTAGCAAGACTTCCCTGCTTATATACTCCATCACCTTTGCAATAAAGGCCAAGATACCATTGGCCTTCCTGATCACTTGCAGTACCTGCATACTATCCTTTTGTGTTTCATGCACAAGTACCCCCAGGTCCCACTGTACTGCGGCACTTTGCAATCTTTCTCCATTTAAATAATAACTTACTCTTTGATTTTTGCTGCCAAAGTGCATCACCTCACACTTTCCAACATTATACTCCATCTGCCAAATTTTTGTCCCCCGCACGGGTGCGCATCTGCTCAGCCTTATTGATTGATATCTTCTTCTGCAAATGAGAAAAGAGTATAGCATAAGCTAATTGACTAGATAGTATCAAGACGTCACAACAGTTTAAAACATTACATGCTACATCTTGACACATATACATCTCTCTATACTGCAGCAGCCAGAGTAAAGCTCCCTCCACACTCCCAGGGCAGCTACAGCATGGGGTTACATACAGAGTAAAGCTCCCTCCACACTGTCCCATACATAGTCCCAGCTTCAGAGCCCTGTCCGGATCTTAGCATGTAGTTATTGTAAAACATTTATGAATAAACAAATTAAATTCAATACAGAAGATTCATTATTATAATTAAAAATTTGCATCAGTACAATATAAAATGCAACTTACTCTTGCTGCAGCTACCAAGCTGTTCCAGCGTTTACTGGTCCGACCCCCTCGCCTTATGGGATGCGGAGGACACCATCGCAGCGATCTCTGCCCAAATGTTTCTATAAACTCGCTGAGGGGGTTTCCCGTGCGCATTCCGAGTCAGTTCGCCCCACCAGGAATGGACCTCGTTGAGTAGGGCCTCATTGGCCTCGTCACTAAAGGGCTTTGCCCTCTTTCTCTCCCCCTCAGCATCATGATGCAAATCTGACATTCTTAAAACAATTTTTGAAATATTGCAAAGTATTTACACAAAAGTATTTAAATATTGCAAAGTGTTTGCAAATAAAGCACTTATTTAAACTCTTTCACAATTAAAGCACTTATTTAAACTCTTTCTCTGCCACTACCTTCCACCTCTCTCTCTATCCTCTCACTCTCTTTCTCTCTCTGCCCCTCCCTGTGCCTTCTGCAGACCCCTGACCTCCCAAAACACGGGAAAACCAGCCAAGTAAAATAAAATCACATGCACAGTAGGCCGTTGCTAGGGAAGCTTTGGCCTTACACATCGCTGGCCATTCAATGGGTGAACGTCACATCGCCGACCTTTCGCATTGCCCATTTCACATCGCTGGCCTATCGTCGAGTGGAAAATCAATATCCAAAAAATGGGCTATGTCCCAGCGATCAGTAAGGCTGAGACATCGTACATCGCTGGTCCATCGCCTATTTTTTGGGCTATAGACAGCAAAGTGGAAAGTCTAGCCCTTTGTGTGAAAAAGTGTTTACTGATTTCACTCCAAAATATCATAACTCTAATTTTAAGATTATGTCCCCTCCATCTTGATTGCCCCACCAGAGAAAATAGGTTCTCCATTTCTACTCAATCATTTCTTTTCAACATCTTATACACCTCAACCAGAACACCTCTCAATTTCCTATACTCAAGGGAATACAAGCCAAATTTATGTAACAAATCCAAACCGGCCAATTACCACCCCATCAGTCTACTCTCAATCATCAACAAAGTGAAGGAAGGTATTGTCAACAGTGCTATCAAATGGCACCTACACACAAATAACCTGCTCACTGATGCTCAGTTTGGGTTCCAGCACGACCACTCGGTTCCAGACCTCATTACAGCCTTGGTTCAAACATAGATAAATGAGCTGAATTCCAGAGGTGAGGTGAGAGTGACTGCCCTTGACATCAAGGCAGCATTTGACCGAGTGTGGCAATAAGGAGCCCTAGTAAAATTGAAGTCAATGGAAATCAGGGGAAAACTCTCCACTGGCTGGAGTAATACATAGCACAAAGGAAGATGGTTGTGGTTGTTGGAGGTCAATCATCTCAGCCCCAGGATATCACTGCAGGAGTTCCTCAGGGCAGTGTCCGAGGCCCAACCATCTTCAGCTGCTTCATCAATGATCTTCCCTCCATCATAAGTGGGGATGTTCGCTGATGATTGCACAGTGTTCAGTTCCATTTGTAACTCCTCAGATAATGAAGCAGTCCATGTCCACATGCAGCAAGACCTGGATGACATTCAGGCTTGGGCTGATAAGTGGCAAGTAACATTTGCACCACACAAGTGGCAAGCAATGATTATCTCCAACCAGAGAGAGTCAAACCACTGCTTCTTGACATTCAGTGGCATTACCATCATTGAATCCCCCACCATCTACATCTTGTGGGATCACGATTGACCAGAAACTTAACTAGATCACCCATATAAATAATGTGGCTACAAAAGCAGGCCAGAAACTTGGTATTCTGCAGGGAGTGTCTCACCTCCTGACTCCCTAAAGGCCTTCCACCATCTACAAGGCACAAGTCATGAGTGTGATGGAATACTCTCCACTTGTTGGGCTGTATGCAGCTCCAACAACACTCAACACCATCCAGGACAAAGCAACCAGCTTAATTGGCACCCCATCCACCATCTTAAACATTCACTCCCTCCACTACTGGTGTACCGTGTCTCCAGTGTGTGCCAACTATAACTTGCACCGCAGCAACTTGCTAAGGCTTCGTTGGCAGCACCTCCCAAACCCGTGACCTCTCCCACCGAGAAGGACAAGAGCAGCAGGTGCATGGGAACACCATCTGCAAGTTCCCCTCCAAGTCACACAGCATCCTGACTTGGAAATATTTCACCATTCCTTCATCGTTGCTGGGTCAATATCCTGGAACTCCCTCCCTAACAGCATTGTGGGAGTACCTTCACTGTACGGACTGCAGCGGTTCAAAAGGGCGGCTCACCACCATCGTCTCAAGGGCAATTAGGGAGGGGCAATAAATGCTGGCCATGCCAGCAACATCCACATCCCAGGAATGAATAAAAAATATATAAATAATTCAAAGAGTCAGGGATAGTTCCCTTAGACTTGAAGCTAGCTCATATAATTCCTATTTTCAAAAAAGGGGGGAAAATCAGAGCCAGGGATCTACAGAAGCAAAATACTGCGGATGCTGAAAATCTGAAATAAAAACCGAAAATGCTAGAAACACTCAGCCGATCAGGCAGCATCTGTGGAGAGAGAAACAGAGGTAATATTTCAGGTCATGTGAAACATTAACTCTGTTTCTCTCTCCACAGGTTCATCTGGCCTGCTTAGTATTTCTAGCATTTTCTGTTTTATTCCAGGGAACTATAGGCCTATCAACCTGTAATCCATTATTGGGAAGGTGCTACAAGGGATTATAAGAGATGCCCTTTATGATCACTGGGAAAGGGAAGGGGCTATTAGAAATTCACAACATGGCTTCCCGAATAATAGGTAATGCCCAACAAATTTGATAGGGTTTTTTGAGGAAGTCACTAGGGTGGTGGATGAGGAAAATCTGGTAGACATTGTCTACCTGGACTTTCAGAAAGTCTTTGATAAGGTACATCACATAGGTACTTCACAAGATGGAATTTTGTGATATCAGTAGAATTTTGAAATGCTGGATTAGGAATTGGCTCTAATCCCTCAGCAAACATTTGTAGTTAACCCATGTGGTTCAGCCTGGAGACATGTTATTAGTGGTGTCCCCCAGGGATTGGTTCTACAACCACTATTCTTCACACACTTTATTAATGACCTGAACAGTACATTGGGAGTATGGTCTGTAAGTTTGCAGGTGACACAAAATCTGTGCAAGGGTTACGACAGTAGAGGAGTGAAATCAAATCCACAAAGATTTTGATGTGCTAAGGGTGTAGGCCACACAATGGCAAATAGAGTTTAATTTAGATAAATATGGTCTCATGCATGTTGGTAGGGACAACACAGAGTATACGTATCATTTGCAGGGAACAATACAAAAAGAGTTTGAGAAAGAAAATGATCTTGAAGTTATTGGGCTAGACCTTCCACTAGGTGACCATTGCCCCAAAAAATGGGCCTTGTTCCAGCGATGTAGGACGTCTCAGCCTTACTGACCGCTGGTACATGGCCCTTTTGTTTTGCGATTTTCCGCTCGGCCTTAGGCCGGCGATGTGGAATGGGCGATCTGATTTTTCGGCGAAGTTGTGTTCGCCCACCGAACGAGGAAGTCAAAACTTTCCCTAGCAACGGCCTTCTGCGCATGTGTGAGATTTTTTTTTCCAGTCGACTGGCTTTACCGCGTTTCAGGAAGTCAGGGATCATCACACATGTTCAGAAGGTAGAGGGAGATGTAGAGAGAGAGAGAGAGGAGATTGATAGAGGAGGAAGCAGGAAGGTTAGACTTGATATATTTGCAGCGATTCCAATTGAAAAATCAAATTTAAATCTCAATAATTGTATCTAAATAATTGTATAATAGTATATCCATTCTGAAAATGACTTCGGAGACTGAATCAGAGAGGAAAAGTGATAAAACCCTTTAGTGATGAGGTAAACAAGGCCCTGGTCAACGAAGTGCATGCCAAGTGGGCCAATTTGACATGGGTGTGCATGGGAAACTGCCACCCCGTGTCTACCGAAAAATTTGGGCGGAGATTGCAGCCGTGTTTTCGTCTGCATCCCATGAGGCGAGGGGAGCTGACCAGTGCAGAAAATGCTGGAATAGCTTGGTGGCTGCAGCAAAAGTAAGTTGTATTTTATATTTTATATTTTACTGATGCGTGCAAATTTTTATTAGAACAATGAATCTCCTGCATTGAATCTAAATCTTGAATGTATTAGTTAAACCATGTTAACAATAATTTGCACTTAATATTTTATAATTTATATGTAATGTTTTACTTTTGCATGGACATTTTTATTAGAGCAATGAATATCCTGCATTTAATTCAAGTTGAACATTCTTTATTGTATTAATGAAACCATGTTAACAGTAAGTTGCATTTTCTATTTCAAATTTTATATTTAATATTTTACTGATGCATGGATGCAAATTTTTTTACAAGAATGAATCTCCTGCATTGAATTTAAGTTTGTCATTCTTAAATGCGTTATGATGTTAAGATCTGGACAATGATCTGAACCAGCAGCATGTAACAATTTAAACATTTTAAACTTTGTGACCTCAAGATACTTCCTAGTCCATTAGCTTATGCATGCCATGCCATGCTCTTTTCTCGTTTGCAGAAGAAGATATCTATTAACCATGCCGAGCAACGGCGGACGGAGGTTGGCATTGCTCAGCTGCAGCTATTATCCAAAATCGAAGAGCGTGCGGTCGCGTTAGTTAGCCGTGATAACCGTTCGGCCACCACCCATGGTCTGGCCGAACCCAGTCATGCGTCTCGTGAGTAATTTGTAATTTGTCGAACTTTATTGAAAACAGTATTAAAAACTTAAGTATGTAACTGATCTAATGTCCTGTAATTATAATGCAAAATGCAATATACTTGTAATGTGATTATGATGTACGAATGATGTCATGTCATTTCATGCATGCATAAGAAGCAGGGCATAAGAAGCAGGGATTGCAGCAGCTACAGCTTTCTGGTGTAATGGAAAGTATTGATATGTAACGTCTCTTGGTAATGTTCACCGTTATGTTCTAATAAGCTGTGTAAATATGTCATCATATGTGTTTTTAAGGTAAACCTGATACACTGGTACAGATTCAGTCGGCACCAGCAACTTCACCTTCTCCATCGGTGGAGCAGGAGGAACTAGAGGAGCTGGAGCTGGAGGGACCTGAGCACTTTCCTCGCCTAGAGGAGGAGGAGGAGGAGGAGGAGGAGGAGCAGGAGGAGGATGAAGAAGAGCTGGAGCTCCTGCACGAGGCGGCTGCTACTGTGGGAGGGGATGAACCTGCGGTCATCTCAATTGAGAGCGATGAGGCACCGGGATCAAGCGGTGTGCAGCTGACGACGCCAAGGCACGACATATTGCACCCCACGGAGGCCGGGTCAGCGAGGTGAGCAATCACCTACCTCGGAAGGGCAGATGGAGTGCTTGATCTCCATGTGCAGGGAGATGGTTGCGATAGGTTGCGAGCTTATCCAGGGGTTCCATCAGTTCTCCACGAACTTCTCCAACTGGTCTGTCATGCAAACTGAGTTAGCACAACAGACCATGGAGGGGATCAGAGAGCAGACCACCGCAACCAGTGCCCTTCAGTATGCATTGCTGGCTGGATACGGCGCTGCACCACAAGGTGTCGCATTGGGCCCAAATGCAACCCCAAGCACACAAGCGAGTACGGAGGATACAGTTCCTCCTGACTCAGGAGACGAACATCATCATGCTTCATCTTCCACCGCCACACCATCACCATGGCAAGAAATCTTGTCGTTGCCCGCTGCACGCCAGCTTCGTCTCGGTCTGCAGGGACCAAAATGGGCGGGTGGTGTTAAAACATGGGGTGGGGAAGGACCTGGAGGGAAACGTAGCCGCAGGTAGGGAGGGGGGCTGTTTTTTCATAATAATGTTAATTTTTTTTAAAGTTCATGCGTTCATTGTTGTTTGGGGTGGCGGGGGGAGGGGTGGGTTGGCGGGGGAGGGTGTAGATAAAATATTTTTAATAATGCGTTCTGTTAAATAAGTGTTTTTATTGAGTTTAACAATTGTTGTGCATTCTCTCATGCTTACGTTAAGCATAACATTTTAACAATTGTTCTGCATTAGTTGAGCATTGTATTATTGTAACAAACGTTTACTGAACTTAAGCATTAATGAAAATGCCAGGCCACTGCAGGCAAGGCAGAAACGTAACTCTACGCAAATGCAACTTTTGCTTGACAGTAAATGTAAATGTAAATGTGACTATCCACAATGAAAGGTCATGAAAAGTATTCATAAACGAGCTGCTGACACAACAGCTTAGCAGCCGCATAACTACCACTGGGTACTGGTCTTCGGCGGGGGGCGGGGGGGAGGGGGGGTGCGGGTGGACCATGGCTAGATCACCAGGTGTATTGCCCTCCCCTAGGTTCTCACCAGCCTCTTCTTCCACCTCTTCCATCTCTTGCTCCTCGTCGGCTGGCTCTTCCGTCTACCCTCCTTCTGGAGGTGGACCGGCAGCCCCACCTGGCATTAGTTGTCTTCTCCTTATAGCTAGGTTATGCAGCATGCAGCACACCACAATAAACTCAGCGACCTGGTCAGGGTGGTACTGTAGGCTGCCACCAGAATGGCCCAGGTATCTGAAGCGCTGCTTTAGGAATCCAATTGTCTTTTCAACGATGTTGCGTGTCGCTATGTGGCTTCTGTTATATATGAATACTTGTATTTACTCTGTACAGCCACCAGCGGGTTCATCCCCTGGCGTCCCAAGGGATCACAGCTATTTAAGGAGGCTTCACAGGTTGGAGAGGCACTCTGGAGATCTGCAATAAAAGACTAAGGTCACACTTTACTTTGAGCTCCCAGTGTTCAGTCTGACTCTTTCTCCATACACAACAACTGGCGACAAGCTACAGATAGCAAACCCAAAGATGTAGAGAATAGTGGGCATCCTGGAGAAATTCTCGGAGGAAGGTGATTGGGAAACTTTCGTGGAGCGACTCGACCAATACTTCGTGGCCAATGAGCTCGATGAGGAAGAGAGCGCTGCCAAACGAAGGGCGATCCTCCTCACCATCTGTGGGGCACGAACGTATGGCCTCATGCAGAATCTACTCACTCCAGCGAAACCCACAGAGAAATTGTACGACAATTTGTACACACTGGTCCGAGAGCATTTGAACCCGAAGGAAAGCGTTCTGATGGCAAGGTACCGGTTCTACACCTAACATAGGTCTGAAGGCCAGGAAGTCGCGAGTTGTGTCGACGAGCTGAGACGCCTTGCAGGACATTGCAAATTTGAAGGACATTTGGAACACATGCTCAGAGACTTTTTCGTACTTGGCATTGGCCACAAAACTTTTGATTGTAGAGACCCCAACCTTGAGTAAGGCCATAGCGATAGTCCAGGCGTTCATTGCCACCAGTGACAATACTAAGCAAATCTCTCAGCTGTTACAAGTACTGTGAACAAAGTGATGTTGTTTTCGAATCGCAACGTACAGAGCAGGTCACACATGCCTGCAGCTGCATGTCCGCAGATGTCTGTGTCCACCATCAAGGGTGATGAATGCAAGGCCATTAAGACCTTATTGCCGCTGCGGGGGTGATCATCGTTTCCATTCATGCCGATTCAAAGAGTACGTTTGCAAGGGCTGTGGAACAATGGACACCTCCAATAAATGTGCAGGCGAGCTACAAATTCTGTTAAACCTGCAAACCACCATGTTGCAGGGGAGGACAGATCCATAGAGGATTACGACGAACCAGAGCCTCAGATCGAAGAGGCAGAGGTACATGGGGTGCACACATTCACCATGAATTATCCCCCGATAATGCTGAATGTTGAACTAAATGGACTCCCGCTGTCAATGGAGCTGAACACGGGTGCGAGCCAGTTCATCATGGGCAAAAAAACTTTCAAAAGGTTGTGGTGCAACAAGGCCTCAAGGCCAGTCTTAACTCCAATTCGTACGAAACTAAGAACTTACACAAAAGAACTGATTCTCGTAATCGGCAGTGCTACTGTAAAGGTCTCCTATGATGGAGCGGTGCACAAGCTATCACCCTGGGTGGTACCGGGCGATGGTCCCACGCTTCTTGGCAAGAGCTTGCTGTGAAAGATACGCTGGAACTGGGACGACGTCCGAGCGCTATCGCCTACTGACGATACTTCATGTGCCCAGGTATTAAACAAGTTCCCTTCGCTGTTCAAACCAGGCATCGGGAAATTCCCAGGAGCCAAAGTGCAGATTCACCTATTTCCGGGGGCGCGACCCATCCATCACAAGGCGAGAGCATGATGAGAGAAAGGGTAGAGATCGAGCTAGACCAGCTGCAATGAGAGGGCATCATTTCACCGATCGAGTTCAACGAGCGGGCCAGCCCGATCGTTCCTGTTCTCAAGGGATACAGCACCGTCAGAATCTGTAGCGATTACAAAGTAACTAAGAATCGTTTTGCCCTGTAGGACCAATACCCACTACCAAAGACCGACAACCTCTATGCAACGCTGCCGGGAGGAAAGACGTTTACGAAGCTGGATTTGACTTCAGCCTACATGACGCAGGAACTGGAGGAATCATTGAAGGGCCTCACCTGCATCAACAGGCAAAAAGGTCTTTTCATTTATAACAGGTGCCCGTTTGGAATTCGATCAGCGGCGGCGATATTCCAGAGAAACATGGAAAGCTTACTGAAGTCGGTCCCGCACATCGTGATCTTCCAGGACGACATCTTTGTCACAGGTCGGGACACAGTCTAGCATCTGCAGAACCTGGAGCAGTTTCTTAGTTGACTCAACCGTGTGGAGCTCAGGTAAAAACGCTCAAAGTGCATTTTCCTGGCACCTGAAGTGGAGTTCTTGGGGAGGAGGATCGTGGCGGAAGGCATCAGGCCCGCCGATTCGAAGATGGAGGCAATCGAGAACGCACCGAGGCCACAGAACGTGATGGAGCTGTGATCGTTTCTAGGACTCCTGAACTACTTTGGTAACTTCTTACCGGGTCTCAGCACACTGCTAGAACCACTGCATGTCTTACTGCGTAAAGGGGACGAATGAGTTTGGGGCAAAAGCCAAAAAAATGCCTTTGTAAAAGCGAGAAAATGGTTATACTCAAACAAATTGCTTATTTGTATAATCCATGTAAGTGTTTGGTACTAACATGTGATGCGTCGTCATATGGCGTCGGGTGTGTATTGCAACAAGCTAATGATTTTGGGAAACTGCAACCGGTTGGTTATGAATCCAGGAGTCTGTCTAAGGCTGAGAGAGCCTACAGCATGATTGAGAAAGAAGCGTTAGCGTGTGTCTATGGGGTAAAGAAAATGCATCAATACCTGTTTGGGCTAAAATTTGAATTGGAAACTGACCATAAGCCATGTATCTCGTCACCAGTTGTTATGTATGGAGAAAGAGTCAGACTGAACACTGTGAGCTCAAAGTAAAGTGTGACCTTAGTCTTTTATTGCAGGTCTTCAGAGTGCCTCTCCAACCTGTGAGGCCTCCTTAAATACCTGTGCTCCCAAGGGATTATGGGATCCCTTGGGACTCCAGGGTATGAGCCATCTGGTGGCTGTACAGAGTATATTCAAGTTTACATATATAACAATTTCATCCTCCCCCTCCCCCTCCCCCTCACCCCTTTTGGTCTGGAAGGTGGGATTGGAAGATGTTCTCTTCAGGCTCGTCAGCATCTGAATCTTCTTCTGCATCGGCTTCAGCCTCATCAGGGTTTGCCTCAAATTCTGCAAAATATAACAGAACAAACAAATGGTTAGTAGCAGAGGAGGGGACAGGGTGGCATGAGTCGGCTCTCACAGCGCAGGCAGCAGACTCATTTGTAGGACCACGATGTATGATAGCACATTGCATCACATAGTTGACCGAGACATCCCCATGAACCGAAGCATGGCAAGCCCGTGCAGTACTTAACATTTATCAAAGCCAGACTGTGGAATTTGTAGGACTTGCCCTCCTCCCTCGAGTATGAACCCAGCTTGTGCAGTGGTGGTTGCTTTTCTCCAGGCAGGACCCGTCAAAGCAGTGACCCTCTCTTCCAAGGGTGTCAGTGGGTGCAGATTTGCCGGGCCTCCTCCTGTTCGAGTTCTCTCTTTTGTTATGTGCCACCTATTATGTCTGTGATGTACTTATGAATGACTCCACAAGGCAATGTGTTGTACTCAAACTGTAGTGACCTTGGTCCTTTATTCCAAACCCCAGAGTGAGGCACAAGCATGGTGGGCAGCCTTTTATAGTGGACTCTGCCACCTGCCCCCGGTCTCCACCAGTTGCACCCTCTAGTGATGCCAGCATGTATATACACAGTATAAACCTTATTGATAGCACATCAGGTAAACAAGTCTCCATCTTATACAACCACACAGCGACTACACAGAGAGTACATCCATAGTCTGCATATACAACATCATTCTCCCCCAAGTCCTTTGTGCCAATTATCTTTGCACTATGTGCTCTGGCTTAGATCTCCCCAGACTTAAGTGCCAATAGCCCTTGCACCTTGGCTGTGCTTTGGCTTGGCTCTCTCCCTGTTAACCCCCACGTCCTTTTGCCACAACGTTGAGTGGTGGTTACCCGATTGGATGGTTCAATGATGCAGTGGAGGTTCCAATGGGTTCTGGGTGTGATCCATGTGTGTGTCCATGGCTACATACATCCATTTCCGCCAACCCCCCGCCCCCGCCACAGCGAGATCATTCAGCTGGCCTGTTACATTAACATATAGGATCGGACACAGTGCAAGTACAAAGAAAAGAAGAAAAAAAATTTTTTTTTGCAGTTTGTATCATGACACCTTGGTTCAGTGACTTACATTCGTTACGTTTTACGGTCCTGCGCCAGGATTGGGTAGATTGCATTCATGGTTCAGTCATGGTCAGTACTGAGGTAGCAGTACAGGTATGCGAGGGCGCGAGTTTCAGAACAACCGGACGGGGTCCTAGTCGTTTGATGGCGGCGCTGCGCCCCCTGCTAGCGGGGTGGGCTTGGTTCGCTCACCTAGCCAGGACTCAGGTCCTTTGCCGTTGCCTAGTGGTGGGCAGAGCCACAGATGTGTGTGGCCTCCCTGTCCTCCTTTGAGGGCTGTGGTGTCTTCTGCCTGCTCTCTAAAGATGTTGGGAACCTGGCTGTTCCAGGTCCCATTTGGGGAACTCGTTGGTTCTGACCTTTCGCTCCCGGACATGGCCGAGGTAGCGTCTGGGTCTGGGGGCTGCCCCGTCTCCATGCAGGTGGTGGGCAACGGCGGCCGACTGCGCGTATTGGCACCGTTTTCGTTTCCAGGTCTGTGGTGAATAGTGCCATCGGGTGCCTGCAGTTTGGGATAGACCTGGGGCAGGGTATCAGGATCAGTGCCTTCACCCTCCTGAGGTCGCTCGCTTGCTACTTTCGGGGACATTCTATTCCCGACATCTCACAACAACATTTTGTTCTTTACAATAGGGATAGTACCAACAATTCGCAACAACATTTTGTTCACAATCTTAATCTTTTTATTACATTGATTGCCATGCATACAATTTCTCTTTAAGTTCAGTTGGTTGCAGGTCTCCTTTAAGAGAACCCTGCTGGCTTTACCTCAGTCAAATCCTCTGTTAGACACCATGTGTTGGTCCCTCAGCGTTACACCTCGTGATATTGCTGCGGCCATCTGTTTTTTCAGTCACGCTGCCCCTCACTGTGGCAGGGACGCCATCTTGCCTCTGTCCTCGAGGTCGACTGCCTTGATCCTTCTCTGCCACAAAAGCTGGAAAAGTGCCTGTGAATTCGATCTTCCTCCCCAGGAGTCCTGCCACTGGAGCCGGGAAGGTACTTTTAGGTCGTTCCAGTCGGATCATTGCCACGCAGTTGTCATGGACGGTCTGTGCCTCAGGTGCTGCGCTGGTCTGTTCTCTGGTGCCTGGCATAAGCGAAGGTGAGGTTTTGCTCTGCCTCTGAGCACAGGGAACATCGATTGCTGGAATGAAGAGGTCTTCCCATTTCCACTGGATCTTCCCCATCCACCTTCTTCCGAGTAGCGTTGGACCACCACCTGCAACAATCCACAGAGGTAACGTGCACCACACCATTGTGGATTACACTTACATCCGCACTACCAAGGACTGAGATCAGCTCCTTGGTGTAGGTGTGCAACTTTTCCTGTACTGGAACCAGCTCGGGTTGCTTATTGTTCCATAGCCTCTCAAAGGCATCCTGGCTCATCACTGACTGGCTCGCTCCCGTGTCCACTTCCATGAAGACTGGAACACCATTTATCTCGACTTCCATCTTCACTGGCGGACAATTGGTGGTGCAGGTATACACTCCATACACTTCTTCTTGGGGCTGAGCTGCCTCTCTGGCCAAATCATCATACTTCCCGCTGGATTCAAAGTCATCTACCAACTCCTCGACGGTGAGTCGCATTTCTTTTACACATGCGCTGGAGGTTGCCCTTTGTGTTATAGGCTTTGCATACGTACTCAGCAAACTGACACTAGTGAGCCTATGGTTTCCTCCACAATACCAGCATGGTGCTACTGGATTAGCACCCCTCGGCGGACTCTGAGTTCTGGAACCCTGAGGTCTCTGCACTCTGCCCTGGACAGAGCCATGTTCTACAGTCTTGCCTGTGAAAGGCACCGTTACGTGTACAGTACTTGCTGGGTTTGAGTCCACAGTGTCATGTGTTAAGTCCTGTCCCCTCAGTACAGATTCACACGAGGCATGTAGTGAAGTCAAGGTCACTCTGGACCTGCACCTTTATTTCACAGCTCTGGAATGCTGCACTTGCCTGAGTTCTGTCCTTATATAGCTGTCTCTTGCAAGTGCACCCCTGGTGGTAAGGTATGCTGGTGGTTACAGGTCATATCTTATTACAGTCATGTATAGCATGTTAGGATACAGTTATACATAATAATGTAAGATACATGACATCACCCTCCCACAAGGTCTTATTGTCTTTATAGTTCAGTCTCTCAGGTGGTCTATGCTCTCGCGTGGAGCGTCTGAGTTGTGCTTCACTTGTTTGCCTTGGTGTCTATTTTTCTTTGGGTGTGGTTGCTGGTATCTCGCCTGGGCTGTCTGTTTCGATTGGTGTGATTGTTGTTGACTCATCTGAGCTGTCTGTTGGGATTGCCCTTTCCTCAGGTTGTTCCCTCTGTCTGTCCACCAGGTATGGTGCGAGTTCCACATTGTAGTCTGCCTCTGGTTCCGCAGTGTTGTTGGTAAATCTGCTTTTGACTTGGTCTACATGCCTCCGGCAGGTTTTGCCATTGTCCATTTGTACTACCAGTAGCCTGTTTCCTTCCTTGCCTGTTACTGTCCCTGCAAGCCATTTGGGACCCCTGCCATAGTTTAGCACAAACACTTTGTCCCCTATCTCATTCCATCTCCCCCTCGAACTTCTGTCATGCTTCAGGCGCTTTGCCTCAACGATTTCGTGCATGTCTGGGAGGATTATTGAGAGCATTGTTTTTAAAGTCCTTTTCATCAACAGTTGCGCGGGGGGATCCCAGTCAGTGAATGCGGACGAGATCTGTATGCTAGCAGCAGTCGCGACAGGTGACCCTGCAGCCTGCGACCTTGGATTTTAAGCATGCCTTGTTTAATGATTTGCACTGCTCTCTCCGCCTGGCTGTTGGAGGCCGGCTTGAACAGTGCCGTCTTGACGTGATTTATGCCGTGGTCAATTATAAAGTCTTGGAATTCTGCGCTGGTGAAGTACGGACCATTGTCACTGACCAATATGTCAGGGATTCCGTGCGCTGCAAACATGGTTGCGAGGCTCTCCACAGTGGTGAAGGTTGTGCTCGAGTTTAAAATGGTGTATTCGATCCACTTTGAAAATGCATCTACAACTACGAGGAACATTTTGCCCATGAATGGGCCCACATAGTCTACGTGCACCCGCGACCACAGTTTGGTAGGCCAGGGCCAGGGGCTCAGTGGAGCCTCCCTGGGGGAATTGCTGAGTTGGGCACAAATGGTGCACCTTCGGACGCAGAGCTCCAAGTCCGCGTCAATACCAGGCCACCAGACCTGGGATCTGGCTATGGCCTTCATGAGAACGATCCCCGGGTGCTCGCGGTGGAGCTCCCGGACAAATGCCTCTCTGCCTCGCAGAGGCATGACTACTCGGCTGCCCCACATCAGGCAGTCTGCTTGTAGTGATAGCTCATGCATGCGCCTGTGAAAGGGTTTTAATTCCTCGGAGCAGGCATCGCAAACCTCTGCCCAGTCACCGGTTAGGACACATCTTTTTACGAAGGATGTCTGTGCCTGGTCTGTGCCTTATTGTGTAGTCGTAGGACGCCAGCATGAGTGCCCACCGTTGAATTCGCACCGAGACGTTGGCGTTTATTGCCTTGCTCTCGGATAGGAGGGACGTGAGGGGCTTGTGGTTGGTTTCTAACGCGAACTTGGCCCCGAAAAGGTATTGGTGCATCTTTTTGACACCGTACACGCACGCTAGCGCCTCCTTCTCTACCATTCCGTACCCGCGCTCCGCCGCGAAAGTGACCTGGATGCATAAGCTATGGGTTGTAATTTGCCCGCACTTTTGACATTTTGCAAAACGCACTCGACCCCATATGCTGATGCATCGCATGTGAGAACTAGCTTTTTACCTGGATCAAAGAAAGTCAAAACACTGTTGGAACACAGAAGGTTGCGTGCCTTATTGAAGGCGCGTTCCTGGGTGTCCCCCCAAAACAAATCGCACCCCTTCCTGAGTAGTATGTGGAGAGGCTCCAGCACCATGCTTAAGTTCTGCATAAATTTCCCAAAGTAATTGAGTAGCCCGAGAAAGGCGCGCAGTTCTGAGACATTCCGGGGCCTGGGTGCCCAGCGAATTGCTTCTGTTTTGGACTCTGTTGGGCGGATTTCATCAGCGGCAATCCTTCTGCCCAAAAATTCAACCACGGGCTCGAGAAACAGGCACTTGGATTTCTTGACTCGTAGGCCTACCTGATCCAACCGCTTTAGTACTTCCTCCAAATTACGGAGATGGGAGTCGGTGTCCCTGCCCGTGATAAGTATGTCGTCTTGAAACACAACCGTCCCCGGGATGGACTTGAGCAGACTCTCCATGTTGCGCTGGAATATGGCAGCTGCCGACCTGATGCCGAATGGGCATCGATTGTACATGAAGAGGCCTCGATGTGTGTTGATGGTGGTGAGTAGCTTGGATTCCTCGGTCAATTCTTGCATCATATATGCAGATGTGAGGTCTAATTTTGAGAAAAGTTTACCTCCAGCCAATGTGGCAAATAAGTCCTCCGCTCTGGGCAGCGGGTACTGGTCCTGTAGGGAAACTCTGTTTATGGTAGATTTGTAGTCCCCACAGATTCGTACGGATCCATCAGGCTTCATGACTGGGACGATGGGACTTGCCCAGTCGCTAAATTCCACAGGTGATATAATGCCTTCCCGCAGAAGCCTGTCTAGTTCATGTTCAATCTTTTCCCTCATCACATAGGGTACAGCTCTGGCCTTGTGATGGACCGGTCTAGCATCCTGTGTGATGTAGATTTTGACTTTGGCCCCTTTGAAAGTGCCTACACCTGGCTGAAAGAGATGTACAAATCGCTTTATAACTGATGAGCAGGAGGTCCGTTCCTCTAATGACATGGCATGGACATCATCCCATTTCCAGTTTAGTTTTGCCACCCAGCTTCTCCCCAGCAGTGCTGGGGGGTCTCCGGGGACAATCCACAGGGGAAGTCGATTCACTGTCCCTTTGTGTGTGACAGAGAGCATGGCGCTGCCGAGGACTGGTACGATTTCTTTGGTATAGGTCCTTAGTTTGGTGTCGACTCTTGTTGAGTTTCGGTCTGTCTCTTTTATGCGGCCACAGTTGTTCAAATTGTTGAGCGCCCATGAGAGATTGACTCGCTCCCGTATCCAGCTCCATGTTGACAGATATCCCATTGAGTAGGACCCTCATCATTATCGGAGGCGTCCTGTTGTAGGAGCAGCGGCCATTGATCGTGTTGACCCGCTGTACATCGGTGTTCCGGGTACTGTCCCCACCGTCTTCTGGTCCGCTTTCCGACCCATCCGATTCGTATACCAGCCAAGCTGCCGTTTCTTTGCACATGTGGGCCAAATGTCCTGTATATTCACAATTTCTGCAAACAGCTTGCTGAAATCGACATCCCCTTGATGAGTGCCCACCCCCACACCTCCAGCACAGACCTGTTCCATTGTTCAAAGTGTTCCCAAAGAATGAGCTGCGTCTGGCTGATCTCTCTTGAGCTTCTCTCAGTTTGTAGTTGATTGCTCGCATTGTGGGTTGATGAGGTGTGAACGGCCATTCCTGTGGCCCTTGATGGCTTCTGCTTGCTGTTGAGAGCCTGTTCTCCCGGTTTTGTCTGTGTGTGGGGGTAGCAGCTTGTTTAATGCTGTGAACTTCTTGTTCCGATATTTCGTTAGTTGTCGTACCTGCATTGTAAATCAATCTTGTTTCTTCTTCCCCTACCAAGAATGTCTGTGCAACCAGTGCTGCTGCCTCTAAGGTCAGGTTCTTGGTCTCTATGAGCTTTCGGAATATGCCTGCGTGGCCTATTCCTTCAATGAGAAAGCCTCTCAGCATTTCTCTCCTCAGTTCATCGGAGAACTCACATAAACTAGCCAACCTCCAAAGCTCCGCCACGAAGTCGGGTATGCTCTGGCCCACACAGCATCTGTAGTTGTAGAATGTCTGCATGGCCATGTTTAGGCTGCTCACTGACTTCAGGTGGTCTCTTACCAGTGTGCTCAATTCTTCAAATGACTTGCTTGCTGGTTTCTCGGGTGCCAACAGATCCTTCATTAAAGCGTATGTTTTCGAGCCACAGCTGGTCAAGAGATGGGCTCTTCTCTTGTCTGCCTTATCATCGCCTAACCAGTCTTTGGTTACAAAGCTTTGCTGGAGCCTTTCTATAATGGCCTCCCAATTGTCTCTCGCATTGTACTTTTCATCTGATCCGTTGTTCGCCATTCTGTGGATTCTGTAATCACGTAACTCGTCGCCACTGTTAAGTCCTGTCCCCTCAGTACAGATTCACACGAGGCATGTAGTGAAGTCAAGGTCACTTTATTTCACAGCTCTGGAATGCTGCACTTGCCTGAGACCTGTCCTTATATACCTGTCTCTTGCAAGTGCACCCCTGGTGGTAAGGTATGCTGGTGGTTACAGGTCATATCTTATTACAGTCATGTATAGCATGTTAGGATACAGTTATATATAATAAAATATAAGATACATGACATCATGTATCCTACATGTTGTGTATGCAGAAAGAGTCAGATTGAACACTGTGAGCTCAAATTAAAATGTGACCGTAGTCTTTTATTGCAGGTCTCCAGAGTGCCTCTCCAATCTGTGAAGCCTTCTGAAATACCTGTGCTCCCAAGGGATTATGGGATCCCTTGGGACTCCAGGGAATGAGCCCTCTGGTGGCTCTACAGAGTAAATACAAGTCCACATATAAAACAACATTCCCCCACAAAGTCAATAGTGTAACTATTTACAATGTGAGTCGATCTGGGGCCCTTCTTGCCCTGGTCGATCGTATCGGTGTGAAAGCTGGTGTTGTTGAATCATTTGTTGGGTCCTCGCTGGGCTGCTGTGCAGCTGGTCTTGCTGGGCTGCCTGGTGTGTTGGGCCATCGCTGGGCTGCTGTGGATGATGGGTTCTGCTTCATGGTCAACCGTGGTGTCGGTTGCCACTGGTGTGTGTGTTGGGGGATCAAAAAAGGTAGGGTCCAAGGTGGGTTGCTCAGGGTAGTCCGTGAATCTGAGTTTGATTTGGTCCAAGTGTTTCCGGTGAATGAGTCCATTTGAAAGTTTGACCTGAAACACGCTGCTCCCCTCTTTGGCCATGACAGTGCCGGGAAGCCACTTGGGACCTTGATCATAATTTAATACAAATACAGGATCATTGACTTCAATCTCGCGTGACACATTTGCGCTATCATCGTATGCACTTTGTTGAAGCCGCTTGCTCTCTACCTGTTCATGTAGATCACGAGAGCCTTGTCTTAAGTGCTATTTTCATGAGCAGTTCAGCAGTGGGATGCCAGTGAGTGAGTGGGGTCTCGTGCGGTAGCTAAGCAGGACTCGGGATAGGCGAGTCTGCAGCGAGCCTTCAGTTACCCTCTTCAAGCCTTGCTTGATTGTTTGCACTGCTCTCTCTGCCTGACCATTGGACGCTGGTTTAAACGGGGCAGATGTGACATGTTTGATCCCGTTACGGGTCATGAATTCTTTGAACTCAGCACTGGTAAAACATGGCCTGTTGTCGCTCACCAGGACATCGGGTAAGCCGTGAGTGGCAAACATGGCCCGCAGGCTTTCAGTAGTGGCAGCGGACTTGCTAGCCGACATTATCTCACATTCAATCCACTTGGAGTACGCGTCTACAACCATAAGGAACATTTTACTCAAGAACGGGCCTGCATAGTCGACGTGTACCCGAGACCATGGATTGGAGGGCCAAGACCATAAACTTAGGGGCGCCTCCCTGGGCACATTGCTTAACTGCGAGCATGTATTACATCTGTGAACGCAGGACTCTAAGTCCGCATCGATACCGGGCCACCACATGGAGGATCTGGCTAGCGCTTTCGTCATTACGATGCCTGGGTGGGTACTGTGGAGGTCATTGATGAAGGTGTCTCTGCTCTTCTTGGGGACCACTATTCGATTGCCCCACAGAAGGCAATCTGCCTGTATAGACATTTCATCTTTGCGCCACTGGAACGGCTTTATTTCTTCCTGCATTTCCACTGGGACACTGGACCAGCTCCCGTGAAGCACACAGCTTTTGACTAGAGATAATAAGGGGTCCTGGCTTGTCCAGGTTTTGATCTGCCGGGCAGTGACGGGTGATTGCTCACTCTCAAATGCTTCCATAACCATGGCTAGATCTACGGGCTGCGCAATTTCCACCCCCGTGATGGGCAATGGCAGCCTACTGAGAGCATCGGCGGAGTTTTCTGTGCCTGGCCTGTGGCGGATGGCGTAGTTGTATGCGGACAACATGAGCACCCATCTCTGGATGCGGGCTGATGCGTTGGTATTTATCCCTTTACTCTCGGAAAACAAGGATATAAGTGGCTTATGGTCAGTTTCCAATTCGAATTTTAGCCCAAACAGGTATTGATGCATTTTCTTTACCCCATAGACACACACTAACGCTTCATTCTCAATCATGCTGCAGGCTCTCTCGGCCTTAGACAGACTCCTGGATGCATAAGCAACCGGTTGCAGTTTCCCGAAATCATTAGCTTGTTGCAATACACAACCGACGCCATATGACGACGCATCACATACTACTACCAAATGCTTACATGGATCATGCAACACAAGCAATTTGTTTGAGCATAACAATTTTCTCGCTTTTACAAAAGCATTTTCTTGGCTTTTGCCCCAAACCCATTTGCCCCTTTTTCATAGTAAGACATGCAGTGGTTCTAGCAGTGTGCTGAGACCTGGTAAAAAGTTACCAAAGTAATTCAAGAGTCCCAGAAACGACCGCAGCTCCGTCACGTTCTGTGGCCTCGGTGCGTTCTCGATTGCCTCCATCTTCGCGTTGGTGGGCCTGATGCCGTCCGCCGCAATCCTCCTTCCCAGGAACTCCACTTCAGGCGCCAGGAAAACACACTTTGAGCGTTTTAACCTGAGCTCCATGCGGTTGAATCAAGTGAGAACTTCCTCCAGATTCTGCAATTGCTCGATTGTATTCCGACCTGTGACCAACATGTCGTCCTGGAAGACCACGGTGTGCGGGATCGACTTCAGTAAGCTTTCCATGTTCAAAAAGGAGTTAGGAATCAAGGGGTATGGTGAGAAAGCAGGAATGGGGTACTGAAGTTGCATGTTCAGCCATGAACTCATTGAATGGCGGTGCAGGCTAGAAGGGCCGAGTGGCCTACTCCTGCACCTATTTTCTATGTTTCTATGTTTCTATGTTTCTCTGGAATATCGCCGCTGCTGATCGGATTGCAAACGGGCATGTGTTTTAAACAAAAAGACCTTTGTGCGTGTTGATGCAGGTGAGAGCCTTCGATGATTCCTCCAGTTCCTGCGTAATGTAGGCTGAAGTCAGATCCAGCTTCGTGAACGTCTTTCCTCCCGCCAGCGTTGCAAAGAGGTCGTCGGCTTTTGGTAGTGGGTATTGGTCCTGCCCGGAGAAACAATTGATAGTTACTTTGTAATCGCCACAGATTCTGATGGTGCCGTCTCCCTTGAGGACTGGGACAATAGGACTGGCCCACTCGCTGAACTCGATCAGTGAAATGATACCTTCTCGCTGCAGCCAGTCTAGCTCGATCTCTACCCTTTCTCTCATCATGTACGGTACTGCTCTCGCTTTGTAATGGATAGGTCGCGCCCTTGGAATTAGGTGGATCTGCACTTTTGCTCCTTGGAATTTCCCGATGCCTGGTTCGCACAGCGAAGGAAATTTGTTTAAGACCTGGGCACGCGAAGTGTCATCAGCAGGCGATAGCACGCAGATGTCATCCCAGTTCCAGCGTATCTTTCCCAACCAGCTCCTGCCGAGCAGCATGGGACCATCGCCCTGTACCACCCAGAGTAGTAGCTTGTGCACTGTTCCCATCATAGGAGACCTACAGGAATCAGTTCTTTTGTGTAAGTTCTTAGTTTCGTGTGAATTGGAGTTAAGACTGGCCTTGAGGCCTTGTTGCACCACAACCTTTCGAAAGTCTTTTTGCCCATGATGGACTGGCTTGCGCCCATGTCCAGCTCCATTGACACTGGGAGTCCATTTAGTTCAACATTCAGCATTATCGGGGGACAATTCATGATGAATGTGTGCACCCCCTGTACCTCTGCCTCCTTGGTCTGAGGTTCTGTTTCGTCATGATCTTCCTCTGCAATATGGTGGTATTCAGGTGTCACAGGCTTAGCAGTTCGCCTGCATCCTCGTTGGAGGTGTCCTATTGTTCCACAGCCCTTGCAAATGTATCCTTTGAATCGGCATGAATACAGCGCCAACAAGGTGTTAATGGCCTTGCATTCACCACCCTTGATGGTGGACTCAGACATCTGCGGACATGTACCTGCAGGTATGGGTGACCTGCCCTGTCCGTTACAATTCAAAAACAACGTCACTTTGTTCACAGTACTTGTAGCAGCACTTGTGTGCTGAGAGATTTGCTTCGTAGTGTCACTGGTGGCAATGAACGCCTGGGCTATCGCTATGGCCTTACTCAAGGTTGGGGTGTCTACAGTCAAAAGTTTGTGAAGTATGGTGTTCATGGTCAATGCCAAGTACAAAAAAGTCTCTGAGCATGCGCTCCAAATGTCCTTCAAATTCGCAATGTCCTGCAAGGCATCTTAGCTCGGCGACATAACACGCCACTTCCTGGTTTTCAGACCTTTTGTAGGTGTAGAATCGGTACCTCGCCATCAGAATGCTTTCCTTCGCTTTCATGAAAGAAGACACAAATAACCATCCAAATGTACTAGGGGACAGTGGGTCTAGTGAGAAGGAAAAACTGAAGGATATCCTAATTAGTCGGGAAATTGTGTTAGGGAAATTGATGGGATTGAAGGCCAATAAATCCCCGGGCCTGATAATCTGCATCCCAGAGTACTTAAGGAAGTGGCCCTAGAAATAGTGGATGCATTGGTGATCATTTTGCAACAGTCTATCGACTCTGGAACAGTTCCTATGGACTGGAGGGTAGCTAATGTAACACCACTTTTTAAAAAAGGAGGGAGAGAGAAAACGGGGAATTATAGACTGGTTAGCCTGACATCAGTAGTGGGGAAAATGTTGGAATCAATCATTAAGGATGAAATAGCAGCGCATTTGGAAAGCAGTGACAGGATTGGTCCAAGTCAGCATGGATTTACGAAAGGGAAATCATGCTTGACGAATCTTCTGGAATTTTTTGAGGATGTAACTAGTAGAGTGGACAAAGGAGAATGAGTGGATGTGGTGTATTTGGACTTTCAAAAGGCTTTTGACAAGGTCCAGCACAAGAGATTGGTGTGCAAAATCAAAGCGCATGGTATTGGGGGTAATGTACTGATGTGGATAGAGAACTAGTTGGCATACAGGAAGCAGAGAGTCTGGATAAATGGGTCCTTTTCAGAATGGGAGGCAGTAACTAGTGGAGTGCCGCAGGGCTCAGTGCTGGGACCCCAGCTCTTTACAATATACATTAACGATTTGGATGAAGGAATTGAGTGTAATATCTCCAAGTTTGCAGATGACACTAAACTGGGTGGCAGTGTGAGCTGTGAGGGGAACGCTAAGAGGCTGCAGGGTGAATTGGACAGGTTAGGTGAGTGGGCAAATACATGGCAGATGCAGTATAAAGTGGATAAATGTGAGGTTATCCACTTTGGGGGCAAAAACAGGAAGGCAGAATCTTATCTGAATGGCGGCAGAATAGGAAAAGGGAAGTGCAACAAGACCTGGGTGTCATGGTGCATCAGTCATTGAAGGTTGGCATGCAGGTACAGTAGGTGGTGAAGAAGGAAATTGGTATGTTGGCCTTCATAGCTAGGGGATTTGAGTATAGGAGCAGGGTGGTCTTACTGCAGTTGTACAGGGCCTTGGTGAGGCCTCAGCTGGAATATTGTGTTCAGTTTTGGTCTCCTCATCTGAGGAAGGACGTTCTTGCTATTGAGGGATTGCAGCGACGGTTCACCAGACTGATTCCTGGGATGGCTGGACTGTCATATGAGGAGAGACTGGATCAACTGGGCCTTTATTCACTGGAGTTTAGAAGGATGAGAGGGGACCTCATAGAAACGTATAAGATTCTGACGGGACTGGACGGGTTAGATGCGGGAAGAATGTTCCCGATGTTGGGGGAGTCCAGAACCAGGGGACATAGTCTTAGCATATAGGGTAGGCCATTTAGGACTAAGATGATGAGAAACTTCTTCACTCAGAGTTGTTAACCTGTGGAATTCCCTGCCGCAGAGAGTTGTTGATGCCAGTTCATTGGATATATTCAAGAGGGAGCTAGATATGGCTCTTACGGCTAAGGGGATCAAGGGGTATGGAGAGAAAGCAGAAAAGGGGTACTGAGGGAATGATCAGTCATGATCTTATTGAATGGTGGTGCAGGCTCGAAGGGCCGAATCACCTACTCCTGCACCTATTTTCTATGTTTCTCTGTTTCTATGTTCAAATGCTCTCAGATCAGTGCGCGCAAATCGTCATACGATTTCTCCGTGGGTTTCGCTGGAGTGAGCAGATTCTTCATGAGGCCATACGTTGGTGCCCCATAGACGGTGAGAGGGTCGCCCTTCATTTGGCAGCGCTCTCTTCCCCATCTTACTAGTTGGCCTCGAAGTATTAGTCGAGTCGCTCCACAAAAGTTTCCCAATCATCTCCCTCCGAAAATTTCTCCAGGATGCCCACTGTTCTCTGCATCTTTGGGTTCGCTATCTGTATCTCGTCTATGAAGAAAGAGTCAGACTGAACACTATGAGCTCAAAGTAACGTGTGACCTTAGTCTTTTATTGCAGGTCTCCCGAGTACCTCTCCAACCTGTGAAGCCTTTTTAAATACCTGTGCTCCCAAGGGATTATGGGATCGCTTGGGACTCCGGGGAGTGAGCCCTCTGGTGGCTGTACAGAATAAATACAAGTCCACATATATAACACTTGTGTAAGGGAATAAGTGTTAGTAATGACATCACCCATGAGTGGTTTAGTGTTAGGGTAATAATCATGGGTAGTAGTGATCCATTAGCAGTTGGTAAAGCTGTTACTTCAAAGATGCTAACAAATGTTACGTCAGGAAGTCTCATGTAGGGGAGTAGTTCTGAGGTCAATAATTGCAAACTGTTTACATAAATATTCTGTTTTCAAAGGCTTTGGGGAATAGATACATCATACAAATTTATCTATGTCATTTTCCTTTGATGTAATCAAAATTTTGTGTATAAAGAAGCATGGTTTTCAATAGTATCTCAGAGGGCTTGAAAGATAGAAGTGTCATTCTCTGTAAGCAGTCAAAGGCCGATCACCTTTACTGTACATCAACAAAGTCTGTTCTGTAGATGAAGTCTCGTGCTTACTGGAAATGTGTTGTTGTGGACCAGAGGAGAAAGGAGATTGACTGCTAACATACAGATTGCTGGAATGCTGTGACATCCTGCAAGCCCCTTTCCACACTGGCAAATTCAGTCATGATGACAGCAGTCTGTAATTGCATGACTATATCTGAACTTCCATTGCAGCATTCAGACGTTGGGTGGCTTTTGCTTGTGCAGCAATGGAAGCTGAGACTTTGGCCATCAGACGTGGCATGATGGTTGGGTCCACAAGTGCGTTAATGGATCTGCCCAGCCCTTCCATGCTGGAAAGGATGGGCTCCAAGCTCAGTCCCAAATCCCTGTGCAAAGCTGGAGCTGGACTCCTCCATGTTACTTGACATTGCATTCAGGCGTTCTTGCAGGCCTGACAAGCATTTCATTGCGCACACCCATCATCATTCTTCTGTAGGCCGCCTCATCGAAGTCTTCATCTGAGTCCCATGCAGAAGAAATAGTGTGCGGCCTCAACCTCCTGGGAGCTGGCACCTGAGCTACCCTTTCCCCCTGTCCTGGTTACCCACTGTCTCACCATATGCAGATCCCACGTCTAACATATCCTCTAATGTATGCAGAGTGTCAGTATCTGAGCTGGTGACTGGGAGTGTGAAATCGAGTGATGGTGTTTCTTCTTCTTCTTGACTCTCCTCTCCCTCTTGTTCTTTGACCACTGGCTGGGCAGGCCTGATTTCTTGGGTGTCTGAAATATGAGAGGCATAAGGGGAAGGGGGAAAGTAAGAGGTGCATGCTCACAGCATGTGCAGATGGTAAATCAAAATAGATTGTGGGATGAGGGGGAAGTGGGGATTTCAAGCTGCTGTAATATGCAAACAAACATATCTCACAAACAAAAATAGACCAAATAAAAGAAAATTAAAATTGCAAACGATGGAAATCAGAAATTAAAGAGGAAATTCTAGAAATACACAGTAAGCCAATCAATTGTAAAGGGCATTTGCTGGGTTTCGCTTTGGGGTGGGAGAGAGGCCCTTACATCAAAACAAATGCCCTAAGGCTACTGCTTTCTGCTTTCTGTTTTCTGCTTTTACGCTTGCCAGCCCTCAATTTTCCGGCCATTTGAGTTAATTATTACTTCCTTCACCAGGCAGTAACGAGATGGTAATGGCCTCAAAATGGGATCAGTAGCCTTAGTGCTCTGTTAATACCAGCCATGTGATGGCCAATAATAATAATCTGGGCCCCTGCCACCCTAGGACCCCCATGCTCCGCAACTGCAACCCCCCCTCCCCCACTACTTAGTTTGCAGGCGACAGCCCTGCATAATTTTAATGCCTCAATCCGGGAAACTACCCAAGGATGCCTGTTGGCGCCCCACAGCTTTCCTGACAGATTTGAAATAGGCTGGCGTCTCAGAATCACGGGGGCCTTTTTGTCGGCAGAATGGGCGGCCAATCAGCTCACCCTGCCACTCGGTAGGGTTGCCAACTCTGATTTGACGTATTCCAGAAGATTTCATCACATGACCTCCAACCACCCCACCATTGGTTGCCTAGCTTGTCCATTCTCGTGGTGCCCTGCCTTCATGCACCAATTGGAAAGCGAATAGGCTCTGTGTTATGCGATTGATGATTCGTGACTGTCAAACTGTCTTTCTCCCCACCTCTAATATTTGAATAACTAATAAACTCAAGTGATCAAAGAGAATGAAAAAAACAATTTTGTTTAATGACCCTATGATTTTTCTTCAAGATTCCAGCGCCTTGGAGATAAATCTACAATTCCTGGAGACTCCAGTGCAATCGTGGAGGGTTGGTAACCCTATCGGTCAGTTTCCATTCTCTTTAATTCAAGGGTAAATCACCGGCTTGGGAACATAGAGGCCCAGGTTTACATACCCAAAACCTTAACCTATCTTTTCTCTTTACCAGTTGCTAACCGGCACCCTGTGCATCTCTCTTTCCCAAACAGAGGGAGCAGTTGGTCAATAAAAGGACAGTAAAAATTGTTTCCGTTTACTGGCTTCCGAACCTTTTTGAAAATGAATCCATTCATCACGTAAGACAGAGCTGCTTATAATTCCTGTGCAATTATGAATTTTGCTGTTGTTGGAGAGAGAGAATATTCACAGTCATTTGACAAAATTAATGCAAAAAAATGGAATTTATAATGCGCATCCTGCAGGAGCTCCCCAGAGAAGGGAGTAAATTCACAGCTGAAGCGACTGCAAAGTTAATTTAGTTCATTTTTAATGTTCATGCCTTCCTAAAACCAATTACATTGTGGAATCCCATTTATTTTTAAATGAATATTTAATTTTAAGTGAAATTCGGTGACGTGTCAATCTTTAAAAACATTTCTACATATTCATATATAGTGGCCACTGAATAAAGAAATAAAGCCCTAGAAATTCTATGGAGTCAAAGCTTCATTACAAGCCAGAAGTGTGCCGCCCGCCATATTAGTGTAGGTAAAATAATGGGCGCCAAGAGTCCACGGCTGGAACAGTCATTAGGCCCTTTGCATATGCAAATAAGGATGTAACGTCTGTTTGAGGTGCCTTTGCAAAATTGCATTGCCCTGAACGCAGCCAGCGGCAGGCCAGATGAGTTCGGGAAAACCAGGTCTACATGCAGCCTAACTGGTGATCCTGAAAGAGACCACTGCAGACCGCCACCAAAAAGGTACGTTTGTGAAAAATATTTACCTAAATGTGAAGCCAGGAGATGGAGGTTTGCTCCACCTGACCCCACATTAAAACTGCGGGCGGCTGTTGGCCACCTCTCAATTCTCCTCTCGATCGCAGCCTCGCGTCCTCTTCCGACCATTGATTCGACCCTCTGTCCCAATCAGCCCCATCCTGGTTGCCTCTTCGAAATCAATTCCAGTGTCCCTATCATCACCTCCAGTCCCGATGTTCCAATCGCGCCTTATCCCAACCGCCCTTCCATTTCATGGTCGCCCCCCGCAACGCTCCCGATAGCATCCCCTTCTACTTTAATGACCTACCTCAGGGCCACTGTTGTTGATACAGTGGCCTGAAATTCAAAGCCTCTTTGTCAGTGAGCTTCCTGGGGATGGCCAGCAGGTGTCTTCAGCTCACTGGTCTCGTTTAAATGAGGCCCAAAGTCCAATATCATGTGCGCCTCAGGCTTACCTGTTCAGTGTATTTCTAGGCCAAAGTGATGGTCAGCACATCCAACTTGTAGCAACCCTGACTTTCCAATCATTGAACCAAGCCATCAGAAAATCGAGAGCGCTGCGAATCAGGCATACTGACCTCCACACTTTATTCTCTGAATGGTGCTCCCATCGAGTGAGGACTCACACCAGGAAAATTCACCCCTATTTATTGCCCATATTTTATAGTTTATTTTAATTTGAAAAGTCAGACAGTGAGGTTATAGAAACATAGAAACATAGAAACATAGAAAATAGGTGCAGGAGCAGGCCATTCAGCCCTTCTAGCCTGCACCGCCATTCAATGAGTTCATGGCTGAACATGAAACTTCAGTACCCCCTTCCTGCTTTCTCACCATACCCCTTGATCCCCCTAGTAGTAAGGACTTCATCTAACTCCCTTTTGAATATATTTAGTGAATTGGCCCCAACCACTTTCTGTGGCAGAGAATTCCACAGGTTCACCACTCTCGGGGTGAAGAAGTCTCTCCTCATCTCGGTCCTAAATGGCTTACCCCTTATCCTTAGACTGTGACCCCTGGTTCTGGACATCCCCAACATTGGGAACATTCTTCCTGCATCTAACCTGTCTAAACCCGTCAGAATTTTAAACGTTTCTATGAGATCCCCTCTCATTCTTCTGAACTCCAGTGAATACAAGCCCAGTTGATCCAGTCTTTCTTGATAGGTCAGTCCCACCATCCCGGGAATCAGTCTGGTGAATCTTCGCTGCACTCCCTCAATAGCAAGAATGTCCTTCCTCAAGTTAGGAGACCAAAACTGTACACAATACTCCAGGTGTGGCCTCACCAAGGCCCTGTACAACTGTAGCAACACCTCCCTGCCCCTGTACTCAAATCCCCACGCTATGAAGGCCAACATGCCATTTGCTTTCTTAACCGCTTGCTGCACCTGCATGCCAACCTTCAATGACTAATGTACCATGACACCCAGGTCTCGTTGCACCTTCCCTTTTCCTAATCTGTCACCATTCAGATAATAGTCTGTCTCTCTGTTTTTACCACCAAAGTGGATAACCTCACATTTATCTACATTATACTTCATCTGCCATGCATTTGCCCACTCACCTAACCTATCCAAGTCACTCTGCAGCCTCATAGCATCCTCCTCGCAGCTCACACTGCCACCCAACTTAGTGTCATCCGCAAATTTGGAGATACTACATTTAATCCCCTCGTCTAAATCATTAATGTACAATGTAAACAGCTGGGGCCCCAGCACAGAACCTTGCGGTACCCCACTAGTCACTGTCTGCCATTCTGAAAAGTACCCATTTACTCCTACTCTTTGCTTCCTGTCTGACAACCAGTTCTCAATCCACGTCAGCACACTATCCCCAATCCCATGTGCTTTAACTTTGCACATTAATCTCTTGTGTGGGACCTTGTCGAAAGCCTTATGAAAGTCCAAATATACCACATCAACTGGTTCTCCTTTGTCCACTTTACTGGAAACATCCTCAAAAAATTCCAGAAGATTTGTCAAGCATGATTTCCCCTTTCACAAATCCATGCTGACTTGGACCTATCATGTCACCATTTTCCAAATGCGCTGCTATGACATCCTTAATAATTGATTCCCTCATTTTACCCACTACTGAGGTCAGGCTGACCGGTCTATAATTCCCTGTTTTCTCTCTCCCTCCTTTTTTAAAAAGTGGGGTTACATTGGCTACCCTCCACTCCATAGGAACTGATCCAGAGTCAATGGAATGTTGGAAAATGACTGTCAATGCATCCGCTATTTCCAAGGCCACCTCCTTAAGTACTCTGGGATGCAGTCCATCAGGCCCTGGGGATTTATCGGCCTTCAATCCCATCAATTTCCCCAACACAATTTCCCGACTAATAAAGATTTTCCTCAGTTCCTCCTCCCTACTAGACCCTCTGACCCCTTTTATATCTGGAAGGTTGTTTGTGTCCTCCTTCGTGAATACTGAACCAAAGTACTTGTTCAATTGGTCTGCCATTTCTTTGTTCCCTGTTATGACTTCCCCTGATTCTGACTGCAGGGGACCTACGATTGTCTTTACTAACCTTTTTCTCTTTACATACCTATAGAAACTTTTGCAATCCGCCTTAATGTTCCCTGCAAGCTTCTTCTCGTACTCCATTTTCCCTGCCCTAATCAAACCCTTTGTCCTCCTCTGCTGAGTTCTAAATTTCTCCCAGTCCCCAGGTTCGCTGCTATTTCTGGCCAATTTGTATGCCACTTCCTTGGCTTTAATACTATCCCTGATTTCCCTAGATAGCCACAGTTGAGCCACCTTCCCTTTTTTATTTTTACGCCAGACAGGAATGTACAATTGTTGTAATTCATCCATGCGTTCTCTAAATGTCTGCCATTGCCCATCCACAGTCAACCCCTTAAGTATCATTCGCCAATCTATCCTAGCCAATTCACGCCTCATACCTTCAAAGTTACCCTTCTTTAAGTTCTGGACCATGGTCTCTGAATTAACTGTATCATTCACCATCCTAATGCAGAATTCCACCATATTATGGTCACTCTTCCCCAAGGGGCCTCGCACAATGAGATTGCTAATTAGTCCTCTCTTATCTGCCCTTTATTTGTAAACAATGTGAAATATGAAATTTGTTTCTTTACCTGTGAAATTTGATGCCTTTATTTGATTACATGATCCATTTCCACCAAGTCATTTTAGTGCTTTTGTAATCTTTGCTCTCTCTCCGCTAGATCCATTACTCACTTGAAATTAATACAATACCATCTACTGGAGTAACAGCATATGTGATCAATGATAACAATCCACCAACCAAGGAATGTTTAATACTGAAACATTCTCGGGTAGGTAAGACAAGTTGAGGGAGAATACCGAATCAGGCTTGACAAGGCAATAGAAGCGGTCCAACATGTCCCATGTCAAGTACCAGTGGCTTTAAGAGACAAGCTGAAGGAAATTCTGGATGGTCTGGTCAGACAGAACATCATCGCTCCTGTAACAACGCTGACCTCATGGATCAGTTCGATGGTAGTTGTATCTAAAAAATAAAGGCACACTACGCATCTGCTTAGATTCCAAAGACACGAGGAGCTGCAGCAATAGATGAAAGGCTATCAAGTGAGAGCATTATCCTCTACCAATGATTGAAGAGACAGCTACACATCTACACGTGCTAAAGTAACAGCACATAATTCTCAATATCCGAAATGGGTTTTGGCGCATGAGTCTCGATCAGCAGTCGTCATATCTTACAACATTCCGCACACCTTTTGAACGATACCACTGGAAGAATGTGCCATTTGGGATCAGCTCAGGGCCAGAAGTTTTCCAACAAAAAATGCAGGATCTGCTGGAAGGACCGGAAGGGATGGAGGTCATTGAAGATGATTTTGTAATTGTTGGTTTTGGAGAAATACTTGGAAGTAGAAATTAGAGACCATGATAAACAACTAGAGGCTTTCCTACATTGATGCAGCAATCGTGGAGTGGTGTTAACCAAAAGCCAAATTAAACTTCTCATGCAAGAAGTTCCATTTATTGGACACATGGCTGGGGGAAGAGGACTATGTGTGGATCCAGCCAAAAGTTAAAGCGGTTTTGGAGATGCTGACACCAACTGATGTAGCAGGGATTCAATGACTGCTTGGACTTGCTCAATATCTGAGTAAGTTTCTCCCGCATCTGTCAGACATGATGAAACCGCTCAGAGATTTAACACAGAAATATGCTGAATAGTTTTGGGGAAAATCACAAGAATTAGGACTGCACTGACTTAAAGTAGTGGTCACCAGTCCTTCGGTATTATAATCTCAAGGAAGAAGTCACTTTACAATGTGATGTACCTCAACCTGGACTTGGAGCAGCAATGATGCAGAATGGACAACCAGTCGCGTATGCATCAAGGGCATTGACAGCAGCAGAGACAAGGTACACACAGATTGAGAAAGAACTTCTTGCACTCGTGTATGCCTGTGATAAATTTGAAGCCTGCATCTTTGGCCGGAATGTGATGAATATTGAAACAGATCGTTGTCCATTAGAATCAATAGTTCTCAAGCCACTAAACTGTGCCTAAAAGACTTCAAGAATGCTGTTAAGACTCCAAAAATATTGTCTGAAAGTATCCATAAGAAAGGAGAAAAGATGGTCCTAGCAGATAGACTGAGCAGAGCCAACGTGGCAGATGTTAACGCCCGTGATTTTACAGGTGAGTTGGAAGAAATTGATCATTGCAAATCACTTCCAGTTGGTGAATCACGTTGGTAATAACTGAATCTTGCTGCAGCGGATGAACTGTGGATTCAGCAAGGCTGGCCTGTGATCAAGTCAGAGGTGCCTGAATGCCTCCACCCTTCCCTTGATTTTTGAGATGAATTACCTGTCGAATGGACAGCAACTCATGGTACCAGCTGTATTGCAGCAGAAGTTGGGGCCTGAAATGGCCCCATGCCCCGTTTGGGGACAGTAACCTTCCTGGCCCGGGTCTTTTACCGCCCAGGCCGGAAGTCCCGCCCCCAGTGTGCAATTGGGCTTTGGGCCCCTCAGGCGCTGCGCCTCATTGGAGGGGCACTCCCGGGGCGTCAGTGCGGCACTGAGTTCAGTGCCATGCTGAAGAGGTCAGCGCTACACAGAAGCTCCATGTAGCGCTGATGTGCTACAACACCCCTCCCCTTCATTTAAAGGGGAGGGCCGCTGCGCCCTATGTAGGCCATTTGCTGCCCGCCACTGGGCTACCAGGGATGCACTCGACTGTCGCAGCAGCCCGGAACCCAAAAGTGAGTGCTGGGCTGCATGATGGTGGCCCAGTGAGGCGAGGGCCAACACTGTGGGACCGACCGAAGAGTCAGCCGACAAAATAAATTGGTGGCACAGGGTGCTCACGGCCTCCCCTTTAAGGAGTGCCCCGGACAGATGCCAACATTGACATTGGTCAGTGTCAGCCTCACGGCCTGGGAAGCTGGCACTGACATTGGCTCACGCCAGCGTGATGGCAATTTCTCCCCCGGCCGCAAAGGGGTCGGCGCAGAGTGCAAAGGGTTCGACGTGCATGGCGATGACGACATCATCTGTTGCATGCTGGTTCGAGGCGCTAACCATGTGGCGTGGCGCTACCAGCAAACCGCCCCAAAATCTATGGGGTCATTTCATCCGAGGCGCTACCGCCGCCCGCCCCCGGGCGAAAAGGGGGCACAGAAAAGGGGCAATTTCGGCCCCTTGATGTCAGTAACTCATTCAGCACACATCAGCATAGAAGGTTGTATCCGTAGAGTTCGTGGCAGCCTCTATTGGCCCAGGATGTGAAGAGAGCTTAAACAATATATTGCAAATGTGAAATCGGTTTGGCTCATAGGACTTTTCTAAGTGAATAACCATTATTGTGGCTCAGCCTTAGTGGCAGGTTGGGGCTGACCTTTGTGATTTACATGGCCATACCCTGCTCGTTGTATGTGACTATTTCAGTCATTTTATCGACATAGCCAGCCTCACTTCTGTTACAACTCGCAGGGTTCTGAGAGAACTTTAAGAGATGTTTGCAAGATTTGGAATACCAGACATCCTCATAACAGATAACAGTCCACAGTTTGCATCAGCAACACTTGCAGTGTTTGCCCAGAGATGAGGATTGAGACACGTGACGTCATCATTTCACTACCCGCAGTCCAATGGCAAAGCTGAGATTGCCATCAAGACCGTGAAACAACTCTTCACGGAGTGCAAGGAGGCCAGCCAATCAAAGTTCTTAGCTCTATTAGATTGGCGCAACATGCCAAATGATGGTGTAGGAACAAGCCCTGCTCAGAGACTTATGGATCGTAAGTGCAAGACATTACTTCCTGTAGCGGGAACACTCCTACAGCCTAGATAATCAATGGAGGAAGACACTTGTGTGCTTGTTGGCATGAAATAACATCAGCACTATTACTATGACAGTAATGCTAAACCATTTCAAGAATTACATACTAGTGATACAGTGTGGATGAAACTCCCTGGCCAGAGTACTGAGAGTGCTGGAACATGCACACATGTAGTGGCTCCGAGAAGTTATGATGTGCAAGTCGGAGACCCTTTATACTGCAGGAATCGGCGTCAGTTGGTCTAGTTAAGCATCTGGTCAATGGTGACTCCCCAGATGTTGATGGCACAGTGGTGCTGCTATTGATGGATGGGCCTTTTCTACCTCGTGCCGGGCTGGGGTTTTGCTGAGATGATGCTGGGTAGCATGCTGCGGGATGGAGTCGAGGACACTCATGTCAAAGGCAGAGTCTCGGTTAAGGAGATTTTCAAAGTGCTCCTTCCAGCAGGTCCTGACTGCCTCAGTGTCCTTAATGAATGTCTCCCCGTTTTTGGCCAGCAGTGTGGTGGGGCCTTGGGTGCTTCGGCCGTAGGTGGACTTGACTGCGGTGAAGAATTCTCGTACGTCATGGCTGTCGGCCAGCTGCTGAATCTCCTGTGCTTTCTCTATTCTTTAGGTCGCGGGTTTTTTGTTGGACCTCGGCCTTCAGCCGTCTGTAGAGTTGCTTTGCTGCTCCCGAGTTGGGTTGTGGCTTTAAGTTCAGAAATGCCCTGCGCTTGCGGTTTATTAGCTTCTGGAGCTCCTGGTCATTGTCATCAAACCAGTCTTGGTGTTTCCTGGTTGAGTGATCGAGTGTCTCTTCACAGGCACTGGCTATGGTGGCCTGGAGGGCAGACCAAGCGCTGTGGGCACTCTGCGTCTTGGGGTCATCAAGGGTCGCCAGGTTGGCAGTGAGGCGCTGGCTGTATAGGGCTCTCTTAGCTGGGTCTTTGAGTGTCCCGGCGTTGATTGTTCTGCTGCATTGCTTCGGTTGCCGTTGTCACTTTGAGGCTATATTAATGTTGATTATGGAACGGATTAGGCGGTGGTCCATCCAGCAGTCGTCGGCTCCTGTCATGGTACAGGTGATGCGCACATCCTTGCACGAATGATGACGTAGTTGAGCAGGTGCCAGTGTTTGGAGCGAGGGTGTTGCCACGATGCCTTGTATTTGTCTCTCTGGTGGAACAAGGTGTTGGTGATGGCAAGGTCGTGTTCTAGGCATTTTGTCAGGAGCAGGGTACCGCTGGAGTTGGTTTTCCCTACCCCCTCTCGGCTGATCACGCCTCCGTAGAGGTCCAAGTCCTTACCCACTATGGCGTTGAAGTCGCCGAGGAGGATCAGTTTGTCGTCCGTAGGGACGCGGGACATGGATTGTTCGAGACTGGAGTAGAATGCCTCTTTGGCCTCATCTGTTGCGTCGAGTGTTGGGGTGTACGCACTGAAAACTGTGATGCACTGGTTCTGGGATAGGGTAAGCCGGAGAGTCATAAGGCGTTCGCTAATCCCGCAGGGGGAGTCTCTGAGGCAGTCAACCAGCTCGTTCTTGATGACGAAACCAACTCCATGGAGGCGGTGTTCTTCCTCTGGTTTGCCTTTCCAGAAGAAGGTGTAACCTCCACCTTGTTCTTTGAGCTGGCCTTCGCCTGCCCACTGGGTCTCGCTTAGGGTGGCAATGTCGATATTGAAGCGTTAAGTTCCCGGGCAATGATGGCGGTGAGGCGCTCCGGTCTGTCGCTGTTGGGGTTGTCCATGAGTGTCTTGATGTTCCAGGTCCCGAACTTCATTTTGTAGGGTGGGAGATGCCTGTGCGCGAGTTCTTTTAATGTGGGGTGGCCGTTGCACACCAGCTACCACACCGGGTTAGCTGAGCATGGTCTTGGTCCAGTGGCAATGTGGTCTGAGATGACTGGAGACCAGGCTGTACTGTATGGGCCTAGTTGCCTGCGGTGGGGTGTGAGCCGTAAGCTCATCACTGAACAGCACCTTCCATCTCAAAAGTTTGTCACCATCCTCCATCTGCTCCACGATGACATGCAAGCCGTGATTCTGACCACCGAATCCACCACAGACCCAATCCATGTCTCGACCGGGGTCAAGCAGGGCTGCGTCATCGCGCCAACCCTTTTCTCGATCTTCCTCGCTGCAATGCTCCATCTCACGCCCAACAAGCTCCCCGCTGGAACGGAACTAAACTACAGAACCAGTGGGAACCTGTTCAACTTTCATGGTCTCCAGGCTAGATCCAAGACCGTCGCATCCTCTGTCGTCGAAATACAGTAGGCGGACGACGCTTGCGTCTGTGCACATTCAGAGGCTGAACTCCAAGCCATCGTCAACATCTTCACCGAGGCATACGAAAGCACTACACTGAGGCCTTACACTAAACATCCGTAAGACAAAGGTCCTCCACCAACCTGACTCCGCCACATAGCACTATCCCCAGTCATCAAAATCCACGGCGTGGCCTTGGACAACGTGGAATACTTTTCATATCTCGGGAGCCTGCTATCAGCAAAGGCAAACATCGATGACGAGGTCCAACAATGCCTCCAGTGCGCAAGCACAGACTTCAGTCACCTAAGGAAAAGAGTGTTCGAGGATCAGGCCCTCAAATCTGGCACCAAGCTTATGGTCTACAAGGCTGTAGTGATATCCACCCTCCTGTATGGCTCAGAGACATGGACCATATACAGCAGACACCTCAAATCGCTGGAAAAATGCCACCAACGATGTCTCCACAAGATCCTGCAAATCCCCTGGGAGGATAGATGCACCAACGTCAGTGTTCTCGATCAGGCCAACATCCCCAGCATCGAAGCACTGACCACACTCGACCAGCTCCGTTGGGCGGGGCACATTGTCCGCATGTCCAACACAAGACTCCCAAAGCAAGCGCTCTACTCGGAACTCCTACACGGCAAGCGAGCCCCAGGTGGGCAGAGGAAACGTTTCAAGGACACACTCAAAGCCTCCTTGATAAAGTGCAACATCCCCACCGGCACCTGAGAATCCCTGGCCAAAGAATGCCCTAAGTGGAGGAAGAGCATCCGGGAGGGCGCTGAGCACCTCGAGTCTCGTTGCCGAGAGCATGCAGTATACAAGCGCAGGCAGCAGAAGGAGCGTGTGGCAAACCAAACTCCCCACCCACTCTTTCCTTCAACCACTGTCTGTCCCACCTGTGACAGAGACTGTAATTCCCGTATTGGACTGTACAGTCACCTGAGAACTCACTTTTAGAGTGGAAGCAAGTCTTCCTCGATTTCGAGGGACTGCCTATGATGATGATATGATGATTATGCTGCTGTTGAAAAGTCAGCTGGAGGTAGTTGGCCCATTTTTGTTGGTGATGGTCATTACTTGGTAGTTATATTGTGTGAATGTTACCTGCCACTTCTCACTCCAAACCTAGATGTTTCCTAGGCTCTATTGTCGGCAGGCATGGGCTACTTCTTTATTGAAGGATTGTGAACGGAGCTGAACACTGTGGAATTGTCAGCACACTGGCCCAGTCAAACTTTATGACAGAAAGAAGCATTGAGAAAATATCTGAAGGTGGATGGGCCGAGAACACTGCTCTGAGGAACAACTGCAACAATATTCTGCAGCTGTGAATATTAACAAATACAACCATCTTCTTTTGTCTCAGTATGGGCCCAAGTTTCCACAAGAAAAAAAACGGGCGCCCCTCCGAGCTGGGCGCCCGTTTTTCGCGCCTAAAACGGCGCCTAAAAAAATCCTCGGTATTCTCCACCGACTTACAGGTCCTCTGGCACTCGGCGCAGCCGGCACGAGCTGTGGGGGGGGCGGAGCCAGGTCCCTGCGCTGAAAACAGTGCCGGGACCTCTGTACATGCGCGCTACAGTGGGCACGCAAGTGCAGTAACTCCAGGCGCCGAACTGTGTGGGAGGGGCCCGAAACACGCAGCCCCTAGTCCTGGCCGAATGGCCTCACTGGGGCTGCGTGAATGAGGCTCCTCCCACGGCCAGCTCCTGCTCCCTCCCACGGCCAGACCCGACGCTCCCCCCCCTCCCCCCCGCCGACCAGACCCGACACACGCTCCCCCACCCCCCCGCCCCGACCGAGACCCGACACCCGCTCCCCCCCCCCGCCCCGACCCGACACCCGAGACCCGCTCCCCCCCGCCCCGACCGAGACCCGACACCCGCTCCCCCCCCCCGCCCCGACCCGACACCCGAGACCCGCTCCCCCCCGCCCCGACCGAGACCCGACACCCCCTCCACCCCGCCCCGACCCGAGTCCCGCTCCCCGCCCCGACCCGAGGCCCGCTCCCCCCCCCCGACCCGACACCCGCTCCTGTTCCCCGACCTCCCCCTCTCTTCCCTCCCCCCCCTCCCTCTCTCCCTCCCTCCCTCTCTCCCCTTCTCTCTCCCCTCTCTCCCTCCCTCTCTCTCTCTCCCTCCCTCTCTCTCTCCCTCCCTCTCTCCCCTTCTCTCTCTCCCCTCTCTCTCTCTCTCTCTCCCTCCCTCTCTCGCTCAGCGGCACGAACAGCTGCAGAATTCTCCCTGGCTGAAGCACTTTCACACAGGTAGGAAGATGGTTTATTTAATCTTTTCTTGGCTTATAAATGTTTATTCAGGTTGGATTTATTTGTATAATATTTGTAGAAGTATAAATAAGGATTTATTGTCGAATTTAATGAGTTCCCTTCCCCCCCACCTCGTTCTGGACGCCTAATTTGTAACCTGCGCCTGATTTTTTAATGTGTAGAACAGGTTTTTTCAGTTCTACAAAAATCTTCACTTGCTCCATTCTACTTTAGTTTGGAGTACGTTTTCACTGTGGAAACTTTCAAATCAGGCGTCAGTGGCCGGACACGCCCCCTTTTGAGGAAAAAATTCTGTTCTAAACTAGAACTGTTCTACCTGACTAGAACTGCAGAAAAAAAAATGTGGAGAATTGCGATTTCTAAAATAGTCCGTTCTCCACCAGTTGCTCCTAAAAATCAGGCGCGAATAATGTGGAAACTTGGGCCCTATAATTCCAGTTATTGGAGAGTTTTCTCCTTGATCTCCACTGAATTCCGTTTTGCCAGGCCTTCTTGCTGCCATATTCGGTTGAATGGTACCTTGGTGTTTAGAGTAGCTACTCGCCATCTAACAGAGCATTCAGCTTTGGTACCCATGTCTAAATCAAGGCTGCAATGAGCTCTGGTGGTTCTAACAAAACCTGAGCTGAGTATTGGCGAGCAATTTATTGCTGATCAAGTATTGCCTGTTAGAACAATTGCTGACTCCTTCCAAAAATTGAGTATGAAAGCTGGGAGCCAAGTGTATTTTAATATCCTGGCTCTTCTTTCGTTATCTCAGTGGGCCAATAGTCTCACCCTTTGTCATGTACGTAACCTTCATGTAACAACACTGCAATACTGTATATACTTGAGAAATGCACACATTGACCACGGGGTGAACTTGTGGGAGACACTCCTCACCTGGTCATCCAGGTATATAAAGGGAGGTCCCACGCAGGGTCATCACTTCTTGGTCCTGTGAATAAAGGTGCAGGTCACAGAGTGACCTTGTCCATAGAATGTGCCTCGTGTGGATTTGTGGTATTGTGTAAAGACTTTATAGTGGCAACAAGAAACGGGAATCAACAACCCACGAGAATGGCCACCGGTAACACAGAAGAACGGTACTGTGTTGGTGAGGACTGGGACGATTTCATTGAGAGGCTCCAGCAGAGTTTTGTCACGAAGGACTGGCTGGGAGATGCAGCGGCCGACAAGCGAAGGGCTCATCTACTGAACAGCTGTGGATCTAAGACTTATGCACTCATGAAAGACTTGCTAGCACCCGAGAAGCCGGCGGACAAAACCTTTGAAGAGTTCAGCAAGCTAATCAGTGAGCACCTCAAACCGGCGAGCAGCATACACATGGCCCGACACAGATTTTATACCCACTGATTTCGGGAAGGACAGAGCATACCAGACTTCGTTGCGGACCTCCGCGCTTGGCCAGCCTCTGTAAGTTCACAGATGCCTGCAGGGGGGAGATGCTAAGGGATTTCTTTATTGAGAGCATTGGTCATGCTGGGATTTTCAGAAAGTTAATCCAGACCAAGGACTTGACCTTGGAAGCGGCGGCGTTGCTGGCTCAGACTTTTATAGCAGGGGAGGAGGAAACCAAGATAATATATGCGCGCAACTCTGACTTCAACATGGCGATGGATCAGGGGGTCAATATCATAAACGCAACTCAGAGCCCAGCAGGCAGGCAAGGGCAGTTCAACACACCCCAGGCAGCAATATACCCCAGAATAGGTTTTCAACACAGACAATGGCAGGCTGAACGGACATTTACGCCATCCCAGTGGACAATGCGTTCTGGGATGGGGCCATTGACACCCACTAACAGGGTGCTCAAGAGCAGTCAAAGGAACAATCAGTGAGGAATGCCTGGCAACAGCTCTTTTGTTCACAACAATGGGAATCTCAGTTCATGTTGGAGGTGTGGGGGCAGACATGCTGCCAGGACTTGCAGGTTTCAACAGTTCGCCTGCAGAAATTGTAACCTCAGTGGCCATTTAGCCAGAATGTGCAGAAAGCCTGCGACCAGGCTAATATACGAGGTGGATGGACCAGAAGAGGGGTCTGCGAGGCAGGATGACGCGTGGGGCAAATCAATGGACACTGAAGTTCAGCGGGTTCATGTAGCAAACACTCACAGCTCATATACCAAAACGCCAACTAAGAGAGGGCATCATCTCGCCCGTTGAATTCAGCGACTGGGCGAGCCCCATTGTTCACGTCCTAAAAGCAGATGGCTCGGTCAGGATCTGTGGCGACTACAAGGCCACCATCAACCGGGTGTCCCTACAAGACCAATACCCGCTTCCGAGAGCGGAGGATCTTTTTGCCATGCTGGCAGACGGCAAGCTGTTCACCAAGTTGGACCTCACTTCAGCCTACATGACCCAAGAACTGGCCGACGAATCCAAACTACTGACCACAATCACCACGCACAAGGGACTGTTTGTTTACAACAGGTGTCCGTTTGGCATTCGATCAGCAGCCACGATCTTTCAAAGAAACATGGAAAGCCTGCTCAAATCCATTCCTGGAACTATTGTATTCCAGGACGATATCCTCATCACGGGTCGGGACACCAAGGAACACCTCCACAAGCTGGAAGAGGTGCTACGCTGACTGGACCGGGTAGGCCTGTGACTCAAGAAGTCTAAGTGTGTGTTTTTGGCTCCCGAGGTCGAGTTTCTGGGCAGGAGGGTTGCTACAGACGGGATTCGACCTACCGAATCCAAAACAGAGGCGATTCAACGAGCGCCCAGACCCTGCAACACATCGGAGTTGCGTTCATTTCTGGGACTCTTGAACTATTTCGGGAACTTTCTGCCGAACTTAAGCACATTGTTGGAACTGCTACATGTGCTCCTGCGTAAGGGTTGCGATTGGTTTTGGAGGGACTGTCAAGAACAGGCTTTCAATCGGGCGCGTAACTTACTCTGTTCAAATAGATTGTTGACCCTGTACAACCCCTGTAAGAAATTGGTTCTGACATGTAATGCATCATCGTATGAGGTTGAGTGCACTGCTGAGGGGCAACTCCAACCTGTGGCTTATGCCTCCAGGTCGCTCTCTCAAGCAGAACGTGGATATGGGATGGTTGAGAAGAAAGCACTCGCATGTGTCTATGGGGTGAAAAAGATGCACCAGTATCTTTTTGGCAGGAGGTTCGAATTAGAAACTGACCACAAGCCGTTAACATCCCTGTTGTCAGACAGCAAGGCTGTCAATGCCAACGCGTCAGCTCACATACAGCGATGGACTCTCACGCTGGCTGCTTATGACTACACCATATGGCACCGGTCGGGCACTGAAAATTGCACTAACGCGCTCAGCAGGCTTCCACTGGCCACCACTGAGGGGGCAGCAGAGCAAAGCACTGAGATGGTCATGGCCGTTGATGCCTTTGACAGCGCAGGCTCCCCCATCACAGCCCGCCAGATCAAAATCTGGACCAACAGAGATCCCCTCCTATCTCTGATTAAGAAATCTGTCCTGACTGGGGATTGGGTGCCCGCACATGGAGCATGCCCTGAGGAGGTCAAACCGTTTCACAGGCGGATGGATGAGCTCTCCATCCATGCCGACTGCCTACTATGGGACAGCTGGGTAGTCATGTCACAGAAGGGCAGGGAAGCTTTCACCAGGGAACTCCACAGCGAGCACCCAGGCATTGTGCTGATGAAGGCCATTGCCCGGTCACACATTTGGTGGCCGGGAATTGATTCAGACCTGGAACACTGTGTTCGCAGGTGCACAACATGTGCCCAGCTGGGTAATGCCCCCAGGGAGGCCCCGCTCAGCCCGTGGCCCTGGCCCACCAGGCCATGGTCACGCATTCACGTAGACTACGTGGGCCCGTTCATGGGGAAAATGTTTCTCATCGTGGTTGATGCTTACTCGAAATGGATCGAGTGCATCATTTTGAATTCATGCATGACATCCACCACTGTGGAGAGTCTGCGTGCGGTCTTTGCGACCCACGGTTTGCTGGACATCCTTGTTAGCGATAATAGCCCATGTTTCACTAGCTACGAATTCCGGGAGTTCATGTCGGGTAATGGCATCAACCATGTCAGGACAGCACCATTCAAGCCGGCCTCCAATGGCCAGATGGAACGTGCAGTCCCAATCATAAAACAAGGCATGCTCAGGATTCAAGGTCCCTCCCTTCGATGCTGCCTATCGCGCCTCCTGCTGGCCTATTGGTCCCGACCGCACTCGCTCACGGGGGTCCTGCCCGTGGAGCTCCTTATGAAACGTACACTCAAAACTCGGCTGTCCCTCATTCATCCTGTCTTGTCTGACATTGTTGAATGCAAGCGCCAGTCCCAAAATGAGTACCATGACCATAATTCAAGGAGGAGATGTATAGAAATTGGTGACCCCGTATTTGTTCTCAATCACGCTTTGGGGCCCAAATGGCTTGAAGGTACTGTAATAGACAAAGAGGGTAATATGGTCATCATGGTTAAACTTAACAATGGGCAGATATGCCACAAGCATCTGGACCAAGTAAAAAAAAGGTTCAGCATGGACTCTGAAGAACCTGAGGAAGATCATGAGATGGTACTCACACCACTGCCAGTGAACGGGCAACAAGAACATTCAACAGCATGCACAGTCCCGGCGGTCAGTCCGGACAGGACGGAATCACCACGGGTGACAGACATTCAGGCCAAGGCTCAACAGCCAGAGCCCCAACTACGGCGCACCACGAGGGAGCGCAGAAAGACTTAACCTGTGATCCCAATAAGACATTGGGGGGGAGGTGATGTCATATATGTAACCTTCATGTAACAACACTGCAATACTGTATATACTTGAGAAATGCACACATTGACCACAGGGAGTGAACTTGTGGGAGACGCTCCTCACCTGGTCATCCAGGTATATAAAGGGAGGTTCCACACAGGGTCATCACTTCTTGGTACTGCGAATAAAGATGCAGTTCACAGAGTGACCTTGTCCATAGAATGTGCCTCGTGTGGATTTGTGGTATTGTGTAAGGACTTTACACCCTTGATATATAATTATTATATCGCTGATCCACAGAACAGGGCCATGGTATAAATCTGACTCTCACCCCGTTGTGCATCTGAACATAGCCACAAACTCGTTATCAGGGCCGAATTTCCAAGCACGCATGTCTAGAATTCAAGAGACTCCTTGATAGGCAGCTCCCTTGGGGGCTCCTTGCTCTGCACCTCTTCCTTGGCCATCCGCTGCCATCCTTTGCCCCTTTCTCCCCCAATCTCCTCTCTTCCACTGTTTAAATTACCCTGGCTTTAATAGTGGGTGCATTTTTGCCTTAACTATAAGTGAACGTTAGGTTTAAACTGCCACTACCCATCCCCGACCATGCCAACTCCTTGTTTGCCTCAGTAAGCATTGGATCTTTTCTCAAATATAGCTTCCAAATACCTGATCTTATCTGGACATCAAGACTACACTTCTGCACTGGACTATACCGCAAGACTTAGCTGCTGTGTCTCTGATCTGCTGCTCAGTTGCTACAGCCCTCCCCCACCACTACTGTTATCTGCTGAGCCTGTGACTGTCCTACTGGTCCTACTGTTTATTCAGTTTCAGCTTTAGTCTGCTTTCTGGCCAGAGGTTCAGGGCTGAAGTACATTTCTCCGCTGCTTCTGGGTCTTACGGTGACATCCAACTTCGCCACCATTTATCTGCTCCGCAATTGATTCTGCACGCCTCCTGGATCTTCATTTTCGCAGAAATATCTCCAGTAGTGCATCCTATGATGCTCTACCTTTCAAACAGATTCTGGACTCACTTGTCCGCCAAACCTGTCTCCGAACCTGGACATCAATTTGTCGATGCTTGATGCTGACTCCAACCTACCTATTACAAGTTTATCCCACCACGGGACCTCTGACTATGACATTGGACACCCTCCAATTGTCTCCTCTCTATTCCCCATTGACAATCAGGATTAATGCATCCTAATCTTGCTACATAACAAAGCCTATGTAACTTGAGTTTAACTGTATCCATTCACTTGCATGTTTTGGCTGCTGCTTCGGACCCGAGCCCATCACTTATATTTCCACTTTTTTCTCCCCCCATTTTACTTCTTTTCTCTTTACTCCTGCTAGATCCCTCTCTCCTTTTGTCATGCATCCTTTCATTTCTCCCTTCTCAGGTACACTGCCCTCCTAAATCCTTACCCCATCCCTTCATTACTCCTCGACCTTCCTACTCTCCTGCCGCCGTACCAGGCTCGACTCCCTCTTAGATAAGCCTACAGCTTCCCTCTGTGACTCTCTTGGCATCTTCCAAAGGGCCCATCGACTCACTCATCACTGCCTTCTTATGAGCAAAAAACCCAACTGCCCCATCCTACTCTCTCGCTGACCTTTCCGCTGGGGGATAATCTTTCCTACCAACTTCCAGTTCCACTCACCCCTCCCAATGCTGACCCTGTGGACTCTGCCCCTGGATCAGCTACCACTGCCCATCTTCTCATCTCCCTCCGGAATGTCCGTTCACTTGTGAACAAGATCCTTGTCATCCATGAGCTTATTGTGGATGATTGCATCGACATCATGGGCTTGACAGAAACTGGGCTAAGGGGTGACGATACCTTCCTCCTAAATGAAGCCTCACTACCTCTCTATACCTTGCCCCGCCCAAAACCACACGACGGTGGTGTGGCTCATCACCAAGTCAAACTTTGGTTCATCCCCCTACTCATCAGGCCCCTTCTCATCCTTGAGCATCTTATCTTGTTACACCCCTCTCGCCTCTGCACCAACCGACTTCTCGTCCTTGGTGATTTTAGCCTCCATTTCAACTCATCATGCTCTCTCTCCTTTGGGTTCGCTGCCCTACTATCCTCCCTTAATCTCTTCCTGCACATAAGCTCTCCTACCCATATTCACGGCCACCCCCTTGACCTTCCCATTTCACATGGCCTCACTACCCCTTCATATTTATCACAGATAAGGCCATTGATGATCACTTCCTTGTACTTCTCTCCACCCACTTCTTTGTACTTCTCTCTTCCTCCTCATAAGCCTAATTCCTTCTGTATCTACCTCTGGAAAAAATGCTCTTCCAGTTCTCTCACAACCGTACTTTCAAAATCCCACCTGTCTAGCCTTTAGCCCTCCATTCACCACAAGATTTCTGCAGCTATCGATCTGCTCAACCACAACATCACTTCCACCTTTGATGCCCTAGTCCCCAGTAAAACTTTCATTATCTCTCACTCTGGTCATGCCCCCTGGTACGCCCCTCATCTCCATTCCCTTAAGTCCAAGGGACACAATGTATACAGCAGACAACTGATTGATCCATTCATCGCCAGATCAGGCTGGATCACATAAAGCACTATCGAGTCCTGCTCTCCTCTACCAAAACTGCTCACTATTCCAGGATCAAAACTTTGTTTGATAATGCTCCCGTGAAGCACCTAGGGATGTGTTACTATGTTAAAGGCACTATATAAATGTAAGTTGTTGTTGTTGTTGATGTATGGGACCTGGCTGCCTGGCCAAACGTATCAGGAAATTATTAGGAAGCTATAATGTCCAACAGTTTTGTCTATAAGCATTTTCATGAAATCATCTGTGCTCCTTCTAATACACAAGAACACAAGAAATAGGAGCTGGAGTCGGCCAGTTGACCCCTCGAGCCTGCTTTGTCATTTAATAAGGTCATGGCTGATCTGATCATGGACTCAGTTCCACTTCCCTGCCCGCTCCCCATAACCCTTTATTCCCTATTCGCTCAAAAATCTGTCTATCTCCGCCTTAAATATATTCAATGATCCAGCCTCCACAGCTCTCTAGGGCAGAGAATTCCACAAATGGCCAGGAGGAATGTACGGTCCAAATCATAAAACAAGGCATGCTCCGGATTCAAGGACCCTCCCTTCAATGCCGCCTATCGCGCCTCCTGCTGGCCTACAGGCCCCGACTGCATTCGCTCACGGGAGTCCCGCCAGCGGAACTACTCAAGAAACGCACACTAAAAACTTGGCTGTCCCTCATTCACCCAGTCCTGTCAGACATTGTTGAGGGCAGGCGCCAGTCCCAAAATAAGTGCCATGACTGTAACTCAAAGGAGAGATATATAGAAATTGATGACCCTGTATTTGTTCTTAATCACGCATTGGGGCCCATGTGGCTTGAGGGTACTGTAATTGGTAAGGAGGGGAATAGGGTCATAGTGTCAGACTTAATAATGGACAGATATGCCGCAAGCACCTGGTCCAAGTAAAAAAATGGTTCAGCATGGACACTGAGGAACCTGAGGAAGATCATGAGATGCTGCCCACACCACCGCCAGTGAATGAGCAACAAGAACCTTCAGCAGCATGTACAGTCCCTGCGGCCAGCCCGGCGAGCCGGAATCACCACAGGCGACAAAGACGCATGCCAAGGCTGAACAACCAGAGCCCTAACTGCGGCGCTCCATGAGAGAGCGTCGACCGCCTGAAAGACTCAATCTTTGACCCAAAGACATTGGGGGGAGAGGTGATGTCATGTATGTAACCTTCATGTAACTGTAACCTTCATGTAACAACACTGTACAATGTATACATCCAAGTAATGCACACCTTGACCACAGGGGGTGAACTTGTGGGAGACACTCCTCACCTGGTCATCCAGGTATATAAAAGGAGGTGCCATGCAGTGTCAGCACTTCTTGGTCCTGTGAATAAAGGTACAGGTCACAGAATGACCTTGTCTCCAGTATGTGCCTCGTGTTGATTTACAGTAGAGTGTAAGGACTCAACAGGTGGGTTGGTCAGTTCTTCACTGAGCTGTTGGGCAGCCGGCCTTGCTGGGCTGCTGGGGATGATGAGTTCAGTTTCATGGTCAACCATGATGTCAGTTGCCACTTGTGTGTGTGTTGGAGGGTCAAAGTTGGTCATGTCCTCTTCGGGTTGTTCGTAGCTGTTGGTGAACCACAATTTTATTTGGTCCAAATGTTTTCTGTGCGTTTATCCATTGGCCAATTTGACCTGAAACACCCTACTCTCCTCTGGCTGTGAACGTGCCAGCAAGCCATTTGGGACCATGTCCATAATTGAGCACAACACAGGATCATTGATCTCAATATCGCGTGACAAATTTGCACGGTCATGGTACACACTTTGTTGATGCCGCCTGCCCTGCCCTCATGGAGATCAGGGTGGGCAAAAGAGAGCCTTGTTTTAAGTGCCCTTTTCATGAGCAGCTCAGCTGAGGGAACCCCGGTGAGTGAGTGGGGTCTGGTGCGGTAGCTGAGCAGCACTCGGGACAGCCGGGTCTGCAGGGAGCCTTCCCACACACGTTTCAAGCTTTGCTTGATGGTCTGAACGGCCCATTCTGCCTGGCCGTTGGATGCGGGTTTGAACGGGGCAATTGTGATGTGTTTGATCCCATTGCGGGTCATGAATTCCTTGAATTCAGCACTGGTGAAGCACAGCCCATTGTCGCTGACTAGGACATCGGGCAAGCCGTGCGTGGCAAACATGGCTCATAGGCCTTCAATGGTGGCCGTGAACGTGCTTACAAACATTATTGCACATTCAATCCATTTTGAGTAAGCATCCACGACAACCAAAAACATTTTGCCTAGGAATGTGTCCGCATAGCCTACATGGATCCTCGACCACGGTTTGGAGGGCCACACCACAAACTTAGCGGTGCCTCTCTGGGTGCATTGCTCAGCTGAGAGCAAGTGTTGCACTGGCGCACACATGACTCTAAATCTGAGTCGATGCCGGCCACCACACATGGGATCTGGCTATGGCTTTCATCATTACAATGCCTGGGCAGGTGCTGTGCAGTTCACATATGAACGTATCTCTGCCTTTCTTGAGCAAGACCACGCGATTGCCCCACAAAAGACAGTCTGCCTGCGGGGACAACTCCTCTTTGCGTCTGTGGAATGGCTTAATTGCCTCCTGCATCTCCACTGAGACACCAGACCAGCTCCCATAGAGGACACAGTTTTTTACCAAGGACAGTAAAGGATCCTGGCTGGTCCAGGTCCTGATCTGGCGGGCCGTAACGGGGGACTTCTCGTTCTCGAATGCCTCCATGACCATGAGCAAGTCCACTGGCTGTGCCATTTCCACCCCGGTGGTGGGAAATGGCAGCCGACTGAGAGCATCTGTGCAGTTCTCTGTGCTCGGTCTGTGGTGGATTACATAGTTGTATGCCGTCAGCGTGAGCGCCCATCTTTGGATGCGGGCAGAGGCATTGGTGTTAATCGCTTTGCTCTCAGAGAACAGCGATATGAGCGGCTTGTGGTAAGTTTCAAGCTCAAACTTGAGGCCAAATAAGTACTGGTGCATTTTTTTTACCCTGTAAATGCACACCAGAGCCTCTTTTTCAACCATGCTGTAGGCCCTTTTGGCCTCGGACAAACTCTTGGACGCATAAGTGACCGGTTGCAAAATTCCCGATTTGTTAGCCTGTTGTAGCACACACCCGACTCCGTATGATGACGCATCGCAAGCTAGCACTAATCTTTTACAAGGGTTATACAGGACAAACAGTTTGTTAGAACACAACACAAGAAAGCAGCCTCTTGTGAATTCCCCCATACCCAGTCGTCTCCCTTGCGCAGTAGCGCATGTAGGCATTCTAGCAGGGTGCTTAACCCAGGTAGGAAATTACCAAAATAGTTAAGGAGTCCCAGGAACGACCACAGCTCCATCACGTTCTGTGATCGCAGCGCGTTCATGACGGCCTCCGTCTTGGCATCGATGGGTTTGATGCTGTCTGTTGCGATTCTCCTTCCCAAGAATTCGATGTCCTGTGCCAGGAAAACATACTTCGAGCGTTTCAACCTGAGCCCCACATAATCCAACCGACTAAGAACCTCCTCCAGATTCTTCAGGTGCTCCATGATGTCCCGACCTGTAACCAATATGTTGTCCTGGAAGACCACTGTGCAAGGAACCGACTTTAGCAGGCTCTCCATGTTCTGCTAGAAGACCGTCGCGGCCGACCGAATCCCGAACGGGCACCGGTTATAGATAAACAGACCTTTGTGCGTGTTGATGCAGGTGAGGTCTTTCGAAGACCCCTCCAGCTCCGGTGTCATGTAGGCCAAGGTCAGGTCCAGCTTGGTGAACATCTTCCCTCCAACCAGGGTCACAAATAGGTCATCTGCCTTGGGTAGCGGGTACTGGTCCTGCAGCGAAAAACGGTTAATTGTTACTTTATAGTCACCACAAATTCTAACTGTGCCGTCCTCCTTAAGTACCGGGACAATCGGACTGTTGAATTCTACCGGCGCGATGATGCCTTCATGTTGCAACCTGTCCAGCTCAATTTCCACTTTTTCACGCATCATGTATGGTACCGCCTGAGCCTTGTGGTGGATGGGTCACGTACCGGGAACCAAATGGATCTGCACTTTCGCCCCCGAGAAGCTTCCGATGCCTGGCTCGAACAACGATGGGAACTTGCGCAGAACCTGGGTATATGAGGCATCATCAACAGACGAAAGCGCGCGGATGTCGTCCCAGTTCCAGCAGATTTTTCCCAGCCAGCTTCCGCCAAACAACGTGGGGCCATCCCCTGGTACAATCCACAGCAAGAGTTCATGTACTGCTCTGTCATAGGAGACTTTGAATTCTGCACTGCCAATTACAGGGATTAGTTCCATGGTGTAAGTCCTTAATTTGGTGTGAATGGGGCTAAGCTTGGGCCTGTGTGCCTTTTTGCCCCACAGCTTGTCGAAGGCCTTTTTACTCACAATGGACTGACTTTCCCCCGTGTCCAGCTCCATTGATACTGGAATGCCGTTCAGTTCAACTTCCAACATTATTGGTGGACATTTCGTCGTGAACTTGTGTACCCCGTATACTTCTGCCTCCTCATACCAATGTCCTAGGGGGAGTGTTTGCTAGTGCTGTTGGGGAGGAGTTAAACTAATATTGCAGGGGGATGGGAACCTATACAGGGAGACAGAGGGAGACAAAAAGGAGGCAAAAGCAAAAGACAGAAAGGAGATGAGGAAAAGTGGAGGGCAGAGAAACCCAAGGCAAAGAACAAAAAGGGCCACTGTACAGCAAAATTCTAAAAGGACAAAGGGTGTTAAAAAAACAAGCCTGAAGGCTTTGTGTCTTAATGCAAGGAGTATCCGCAATAAGGTGGATGAATTAATTGTGCAAATAGATGTTAACAAATATGATGTGATTGGGATTGCGGAGACGTGGCTCCAGGATGATCAGGGCTGGGAACTCAACATCCAGGGGTATTCAACATTCAGGAAGGATAGAATAAAAGGAAAAGGAGGTGGGGTAGCATTGCTGGTTAAAGAGGAGATTAATGCAATAGTTAGGAAAGACATTAGCTTGGATGATGTGGAATCTATATGGGTGGAGCTGCAGAACACTAAAGGGCAAAAATCGTTAGTGGGAGTTGTGTACAGACCTCCAAACAGTAGTAGTGATGTTGGGGAGGGCATCAAACAGGAAATTAGGAGTGCATGCAATAAACGTGCAGCAGTTATAATGGGTGACTTTAATATGCACATAGATTGGGCTAGCCAAACTGGAAGCAATACGGTGGAGGAGGATTTCCTGGAATGCATAAGGGATGGTTTTCTAGACCAATATGTCGAGGAACCAACTAGGGGGGAGGCCATCTTAGACTGGGTGTTGTGTAATGAGAGAGGATTAATTAGCAATCTCATTGTGCGAGGCCCCTTGGGGAAGAGTGACCATAATATGGTGGAATTCTGCATTAGGATGGAGAATGAAACAGTTAATTCAGAGACCATGGTCCAGAACTTAAAGAAGGGTAACTTTGAAGGTATGAGGCATGAATTGGCTAAGATAGATTGGCTAATGATACTTAAGGGGTTGACTGTGGATGGGCAATGGCAGACATTTAGAGAACGCATGGATGAATTACAACAATTGTACATTCCTGTCTGGCGTAAAAATAAAAAAGGGAAGGTGGCTCAACCGTGGCTATCTAGGGAAATCAGGGATAGTATTAAAGCCAAGGAAGTGGCATACAAATTGGCCAGAAATAGCAGCGAACCTGGGGACTGGGAGAAATTTAGAACTCAGCAGAGGAGGACAAAGGGTTTGATTAGGGTAGGGAAAATGGAGTACGAGAAGAAGCTTGCAGGGAACATTAAGGCGGATTGCAAAAGTTTCTATAGGTATGTAAAGAGAAAGAGGTTAGTAAAGACAAACGTAGGTCCCCTGCAGTCAGAATCAGGGGAAGTCATAACGGGGAACAAAGAAATGGCAGACCAATTGAACAAGTACTTTGGTTCAGTATTCACTAAGGAGGACACAAACAACCTTCCGGATATAAAAGTGGTCAGAGGGTCTATTAAGGAGGAGGAACTGAGGGAAATCTTTATTAGTCGGGAAATTGTGTTGGGGAAATTGATGGGATTGAAGGCCGATAAATCCCCAGGGCCTGATGGACTGCATCCCAGAGTACTTAAGGAGGTGGCCTTGGAAATAGCGGATGCATTGACAGTCATTTTCCAACATTCCATTGACTCTGGATCAGTTCCTATCGAGTGGAGGGTAGCCAATGTAACCCCACTTTTTAAAAAAGGAGGGAGAGAGAAAGCAGGGAATTATAGACCGGTCAGCCTGACCTCAGTAGTGGGTAAAATGATGGAATCAATTATTAAGGATGTCATAGCAGCGCATTTGGAAAATGGTGACATGATAGGTCCAAGTCAGCATGGATTTGTAAAAGGGAGATCATGCTTGACAAATCTTCTGGAATTTTTTGAGGATGTTTCCAATAAAGTGGACAAAGGAGTACCAGTTGATGTGGTATATTTGGACTTTCAGAAGGCTTTCGACAAGGTCCCACACAGGAGATTAATGTGCAAAGTTAAAGCACATGGGATTGGGGGTAGTGTGCTGACGTGGATTGAGAACTGGTTGGCAGACAGGAAGCAAAGAGTAGGAGTAAATGGGTACTTTTCGGAATGGCAGGCAGTGACTAGTGGGGTACCGCAGGGTTCTGTGCTGGGGCCCCAGCTGTTTACATTATACATAAATGATTTAGACGAAGGGATTAAATGTAGTATCTCCAAATTTGCGGATGACACTAAGTTGGGTGGCAGTGTGAGCTGCGAGGAGGATGCTATGAGGCTACAGAGTGACTTGGATAGGTTAGGTGAGTGGGCAAATGCGTGGCAGATGAAGTATAATGTGGATAAATGTGAGGTTATCCACTTTGGTGGTAAAAACAGAGAGACAGACTATTATCTGAATGGTGACAGATTAGGAAAAGGGAAGGTGCAACGAGACCTGGGTGTCATGGTACATCAGTCATTGAAGGTTGGCATGCAGGTACAGCAGGCGGTTAAGAAAGCAAATGGCATGTTGGCCTTCATAGCGAGGGGATTTGAGTACAGGGGCAGGGAGGTGTTGCTACAGTTGTACAGGGCCTTGGTGAGGCCACACCTGGAGTATTGTGTACAGTTTTGGTCTCCTAACTTGAGGAAGGACATACTTGCTGTTGAGGGAGTGCAGCGAAGATTCACCAGACTGATTCCCGGGATGGTGGGACTGACCTATCAAGAAAGACTGAATCAACTGGGCTTGTATTCACTGGAGTTCAGAAGAGTGAGAGGGGACCTCATAGAAACGTTTAAAATTCTGACGGGTTTGGACAGGTTGGATGCAGGAAGAATGTTCCCAATGTTGGGGAAGTCCAGAACCAGGGGTCACAGTCTAAGGATAAGGGGTAAGCCATTTAGGACCGAGATAAGGAGAAACTTCTTCACCCAGAGAGTGGTGAACCTGTGGAATTCTCTACCACAGGAAGTAGTTGAGGCCAATTCACTAAATATATTCAAAAGGGAGTTAGATGAAGTCCTTACTACTCGGGGGATCAAGGGGTATGGCGTGAAAGCAGGAAGTGGGTACTGAAGTTTCATGTTCAGCCATGAACTCGTTGAATGGCGGTGCAGGCTAGAAGGGCTGAATGGCCTGCTCCTGCACCTATTTTCTATGTTTCTATGTTTCTATGTTTCTCAGTACGAGTCTCCAATTCAGCCTGATCCACTGTAGATCGATCTTCTTCTGCAACATGGTGGTTTGTAGGGTTTGCAGGGTTTGCAGCTTGCCTGCACATTCGTTGGAGGTGTCCCATTGTTCTGAAACCATTGCACACATAATGATTAAAGCGGCATTGATGGGGCCGATGATCACCTCCACAACAACAACAGGGTGTTAACTGCCTTGCATTAACGATTGATGGCAGACTCTGGGTTATCTGAGGTCGGGCCGCAGCAGCCGGCGTGTACGTTCTGCCATGTACATTTCTACTCGAGACCGACGTTACTTTATGCACAGTACAGGCCGAAACTTCTTTACTCCACGAAACCTGCTTGGTGTTGTCGCTGGTGGACATAAATGCCTGGGTTATCGTTATGGTTTTACTTAGATTTGGAGTTTCTACAGTCAACAGTTTGCGAAAGATTGTCTCATGTCCAATGCCCAGTACAAAAAAGTCTCTGAGTATTTATTCTAGGAATCACTCAAACTCACAATGCCCTGCCTTAGTTCAACGATGTAGCTCGCCACTTCCTAGCCCTCCGATCGTTGACACGTGTGGAACCAATATCTCGCCATCAAAACGTTTTCCTTAGGATTTAGGTGCTCTCGGACCAGTGTACACAATTCTTCGTAGGATTTCTCTGTTGGTTTTGCCATGGTCAGGAGATTCTTCATGAGTCCATAGGTTGTTGCCCCACAGACAATTAGGAGGATCGCCCTTCGTTTGTTAGCGTTCTCATCCCTTTCCAACTCGTTGGCCACAAAGTATTGGTCGAGTCTCTCCACGAAGGCCTCCCAATCATCCTCTTCTAAGCACTTCCCCCGGATGCCGACTGTTCTTTGCATTTTCACGTGGTTGTTCGTTACCTCGTCGCCAATTAATAAAGGGTGAAATTAAGTGCTGTGTGTAATGAGCAAGTGTGACCTTAGCTCCTTTAATAAAATTCCAGAGTGCAGGTACCTCATGGGTGGCCTGCTTATATACTATGCTCCCAAGGGATGCTGGGATCCCTTGGGACTCCAACAGGTGGGCCCTCTGGTGGTCAGGTTTCATGCAAAAGGTTAAATACATAACAGTCACCTCCAGTCGCGTACCAAGGTTGTCCCAACCTCTGTCACTGAATTTCAGTATGCAGACGATGCTTGCATTTGTGCACACTCGGAGGCCGAACTCCAAACCATCGTTGACACCTTCATTGAAGCGTACAGAGTCTGGGCCTTACATTAAATATCTGTAAGACAAAGATTCTCTACCAACCTGCCCTCACCTCATAGTACTGCCCCCCGATCATCAAGGTCCACGACAAGACCTTGGACAGCGTGGACCACTTTCCATACCTTGGGACCCTCCTGTCAGCGAGGGCAGACATCGATGACAAAACCCAACACTGCCTTCAGTGTGCCAGCGCAGCCTTCCGTCACCTGAGGAAAAGAGTGTTTGAAGACCAAGATCTCAAAGCTGGCTCCAAGCTCATGGTCTACAGAGCAGTAGTGATTTGCACCCTCTTTTATGCTTCAAGCCAATATACCCCAGCATTGAAGCATTGACCTTGCTCAATCAACTCCAATGGGCGGGCCACATAGTCCGCATGCCTGATAGAAGACTCCCGAAACAGGCACTCTACTCCGAGCTCCATCATGGCAAGTGAGCCACAGCAGGGCAGAGAAAACACTTCAAGGACACCCTCAAAATACAACATCCCCACCAACTCTTGGGAATCCCTGGGCCATGATCGCTCAAATTGGAGAAGTTTAAGGGGGGGGGGGGGTTGATTGTGGTCTCTATGAGGGGGTCGAGTTCCCTTCTGACCAACTTGAACGGTTCGAATCGCTCCCATTCCCTTGGGTTCTGTACTCTAGATTTATTTGGGGGGGGTGACAAAAGTGCAAAGGACACTAGTTTGATGCAAAGAACTTTGTTTTTATTACACTCAAGGTAATACAGGCTTATTACTCTCGTAAGAAAATACACGGCCAAACTTACAATCACTCTAATAAAGGACAGTACAAGGAAAGGTACAAGGTCAAACTTATAATCACGCTAATAAAGAACAATACAAGGAAAAGTACAAGGTCAAACTTATAATCATGCTAATAAAGAACAATACAAGGAAAGGTACAAGGTCAAACTTATAATTACGCTAATAAAGTACCATACACTACACATTCAAAGGGGGTTGCAGTAAAATTATACCTCCCACCTCCCAATACCTAATTCTAGCTAGGTTAGACTCCAGAGCAGGCAGGGACTTATACTTACCAATCCTTTTGATAGTTAATGGTAGATGGTGATGTTCTTCCTTCCTTCAGGACTTCAAGACTTTGAGGCTGGAGAAGTTAGTTTATAACTGTCACGTTGGTTTCTCTCCTTGTCTTGATGACACAGTAGCAGCCTTGTAGCTACCTAGCAACCACCTCTCTCCTCTGTTGAAAACAGTGGCCAGTTATACGATTTCAGTGTTCTAATCTTAGTGCCAAATCTCTTCAAAATCCTTTGTATAATTTTGGTGGGCTTGGTTCTTCTTTGTAATATTTTGTCGGGCTTGTTAAAAGTTGATATGTCTTGGGTGGGTTGATGTTCGAAAACTGTTTCCTGATGGAAATATTAGTTTGGTAATTGCAATGTCCTTTTGTGTTTAGTCTTTCGCATACAGGCTGGATTGGGACTCTTTGTGATGTATATGCTGAAATGGTTGTCCAGACCCATGTTGATGGGGAGCTACCTCTGGGTGATTTTGTGATGTTAATGTCTCTTGTGGAGAAGGATTTTCAAATACTCATTCTTCCAGACAGGTTAACTTAGTTCTCACACCCAGGTAGCTTTACTTAATTAGACTGTCTCTTGCTAGCTCCGTAGGTCTGCCCACAGCCTTGAGTTTGTCTTGTAAAAGTTCATAATTCTATTAAAATTCGTAATTTCTTCCATAAGCACTTTAGAGTTCCAAACTTTTCAGTAGATAGTCCCAAATTAAATTTCCTTTCGAATGAGCCCAAACACAGGGGGGGGTTTCTTGTGAATTTTGCATTCCTTCAGAAGAAGCATTCGGGAAGGCACCAAGCACTTCGAGTTTCTTTGTCGGGAGCACACAGAAGTCAAGCACAAACAGCAGAAGGAGCGTACAACAAACCAAGCACCCCACCCACTTGTTCCTTCAACCACCGTCTGCCCCACCTGCGACAGAGTCTGTAGATCCTGCATTGGACTCATCAGTCACCTTAGAATTCATGTTAGTGTGGAAGCAAGTCATCCTCGACTCTGAGGGACTGCTTAAGAAGATAACAATTCTGAGCTACCACTCACTTAATGTGCAGTTGGTATGCAACCATCCCCAGAGAGCGTAAATGCCCACTATCCTGGCAGCAGCAATGCTGCCGTCATCCTACATCAGTCCGGTGCGCCAACAATCTTCCAGCCACCACATGTTTGTCGAGGGTGGCTGCCTGGAGACAAGGACTATCCGCTCTGCACCTGGCTCATGGCTCCCCTCTACAACCCCACCGCTCATGGCCAGCACACATATGAGACCCATGCTTCCACGAGATACATTACCGAGCAGAACATCAGGCTACTGAAGCAATGATTCCGCTGCCTTGAATGCTTGGGAGAAGCCCTCCAGTACATGTCGGAACGGGTGTCCCATTTCATGGTGGGCTGCTGAGGCCTAACACCTGTTTCAGGACCCCTGCACTGAATTGTTGACCAATGAATCGAGCAGGATTCTTTAAGCATTGCTGTGACTTAAACAGCAATAGGAACCAAAAAGTTAGTTTTTTTAGTGCTTCTCCCAGCTCCAGAGCACTCCTGAGGGCTGCTGCTGACCCCTTCCCATTCCCGCTCCTACGGATTTACCTGAGGACCGATGCCAGTGAGGCACGCGGTCAGAAACCGGAACATGGACCAGCCTCAGGCCTCCCGGCAAGGGCACATGCTTTGTCGGTTATGCGCCTGAGAATTGGCCACAATCAATTTTTATATCAGAGGTTTCAGTATCTATCTAAGCAGCACAAATGTGAGGGCAGATAAATCTTGGACAGAGATTGTACTTAACAGAAAAGGGATTTGCAGGGCTGTTTCATGTCCAGCAGTCTGTCCTCAGTCAAATTGCAACAGCCAAAAAAAGATATACAGTACCAGAATTACGAACTTATTACACTGGAGTAGAAGTTTGCTTTGGGCAGTGGTGTAAAACGGGCAGTATCAGATCAGCGGCCCGTTATAAACAGCACCTGATGTTCAATTGCATTGGCTGCAGTGGAACTGAATACCAGGTGCTGCGTATAATGGGCGGTTTTGTGGCACCGCCCGAGGTGAATTTCTAGGCCATTGCTTCCTCTCTATCCACCAAATGATGAGTCGTCTGTCTCTTCGATATACTTTCATCCTTCAGAGCACAGAACGTCTCCACTACTGTGAGCTGCTTACAGGTGAAGATGGAAGTTTCAAACCCCTAAATCACATGTTTGTATCTAACTTATGCTTTATGATGCCAACATATTTCGTTCAGATCCAGATCATTTGAAAGGACTGAGCCTGGCCTTGCACACTCGTTGCTACCCATCTCCAGGGCCATTAATAACAAACACCACCCGGTTCTCATGTTGGTTACACTCTATAGTTTTCCAGCATTTTAAGTAACTTGTGAACGACTCAAAGGCATTCTAGAGATTCAAATATTTATTACGTCAGGGCGGATAAGTCGGAGGAGGTCTGTCAAAGCAGCACTGGTTCAAAGAGAGTATGAATTTTCAAGCCCAATACAAAATCTTGGCCCTTGTCTGCCACAGATTTTGTTGGCACGACCAAGCTGTATCAGGTATTCGAAGTAAGTGGCCTTTTACATCGCTGTAATGTGTGATAATGAATTAACTCGATTTTATAAATGGCTCAAACCCAGAACTCTGGGGCACACCCAGATCAGTTAAAGAGTTAAAGGAGAGAATACATTAGTTTAGTAAACTATTTAATCAATAAGGGTTACAATTAGCAAATAAAATGCTTTCTAGGTAGACCATTTTATTTTGTTTCCAAAAGGACAAGAATACATGTTTAGCTTCAAACAAACCCACATTCTAATCATCATCAGTGTTCTGAAATGACGTATCTGCAGAATTGAAACACATTATATGCTGTACAGGGACCATGTTGAAGGTGGAACTCAACTACCTGGTGTCCCATCCCTCAGAAAGTGCTTCCAGATCAGCTTACACATTCCAATAGAATCTAACCTGAAGTAAACTTAAGATAGCTGCTTGAGTCAAGTAAACCCTGACAACAAACATAAGTCAGCTTCCCAGAACAATACAAGTTGTTCTTGTGCATGTTCAGCCTGTTGCTGTCAGTTTAGTTAAGTATGAAAGCTCTAACAGTTTAGACACTACAGTCAGGCTGCAGTATTTGTTCATATTAAAGTATAGATTTTGGTGAGTTAAAACACTGTACATCAAATGGTTTGGCTGGAATCTACCAGTCCTCTTTAATTGGGGGACATCTCTGGTAGGGCAGGACATTCCCCTCCTGGAGAGATGCCCCGCTGACCCTGGCCTAATTTGGGTTATGAGCATAAGGAATGCCTCTGCTAGGGAGTCAGCTGAAAGAGAGGCAACGTTATGAGAAGGCAGGCCTCTGAGGAGGTGGGGGGGTACCACAACATCAGGATTCCAGCAGCCTCTATGACGAGGCAGGCCGATGCAGGCTCACCACAGCATCGAGATTCCAGCGGCCTCTTAGCTGCGTGTAAAAAGACGAAAACAATTTTGAAGAATAAAAAAGCTCCATTTTGTCCTTGGCCTTGCACATTCTTTGAGTGCCACCAGCAATAAAATGACCAAACGATGGACCCCATTGGCCTAACCGGCAGCTCTTGCCTCCAGCGTTCAAGCTGGGCGAATTTCTGGCTGAGGCTGATATCACTGCACACAGAAGGTAGGTGGGATGTTGGATATGCCCTGTGGTCTCCTGGGACTAGCTTTGCTCATATTCTGAGGTGGAAGAGGAATTTTTTTTGCCCTCAATTTTGCTGAATTTTTTTCGTCCTGAATAGGACTAGGGATTTAGAATAATACTATTTTGCCTCACCCGTGAGATTGTTTGGCTGGTGGTGGGTGGGGAGTATTGGGCAGTCATGATGCTGTGTAGGTCTGGCTTGATGGAACAGCTGTTCTTTTACTGCCCATTATTTTCTTATGTTCCTAAATGCCATGAAATATAACAGAGGCTGCATTTCCCTAGTTTAAATATTCTTAAAATGCTTCCTCCCACTTATGGTTGGGCCCATTTTACACCACTGTTTCCACACACGGTGGGAATGGCGGGGGGCAAGGATGGTGAGGGAAGAGGCCAATTTCAACCCAAGTCTGCCCCAGATCTGCTGGAAAATTGGCAGTGAGCAGGCAAGAGATCTACCCTCCCACCACTATTAATAATGTTTGTTCCAACTGTATATAAAAATACAGCATTGTCACAATCACATCAAAAACCAGTTCAATTCTTTTCATATATAGAGTCTGTTTATTTTGGCTACTCCAGATACATTAATTTATGAATGCTGGAAAATCCAATGCCTGTAGCCAATTGTGCCTTTGTTAGACGTTTGGGCACTTCAGCGTTTCAGTGTTCAGGTGCTGGCTCTACGTTGCAGAATTCAGAATCTTCTGATGATGGCAGGTCCTGAAATGTTGCTCGATGTTCATACTTACTTCCCTCTGTAAGTTGTGAGTGTTCCTTCTGCCGGCTGACCAGATCCAAGCATGCCGGAGGACTTGCTGCGCGGTGTATCGATTTCTAGGGTTCACCACCAGCAGCTTGCTAACAAGATCCTTGGCACCTAAGCAAAGCAGACCAGGAAACAGTCATCCAAATCATGTCACCTACCATTGAAGCACTAGCACATCCACAATTGCAACAAGAGGACAATTTTGGAAGGTAACTTTTTTCAGCTGCGTGCTCCCGGAGTGGAGTTATACCTGCCTGGAGCACATATTGGGTAATCACACATGCACAGCCCACAGTTTTCCATCCTTTGATATATTTGCTACATATAACTAGCAGTAGCAGATAGGTACTCTGCATTTAAAAGTTTCACTCATCACATATACAAGTTTTTTTTTTAAACTGGTGTCAGCTTGGCTCAGTTGGTAGACTCTCAACTCTGAGTCAGACAGTGATGAGTTCCAGCCTCACTATGGACTTAAGCATACAATCTAGGCTAACATTTGAGTGCAGTACTGAGGGAGCGCTGCATTGTCGGCGGTGACAATTTCAGATGGGAGATTAACCCGAGGCCTTATCTCCCATCTCAGATGGATGTAAACAATCCTTTGACATTCTTCAAAGGTGAGCAGGACGGATTTTACTATAAGATTACAATCCTGTAGAATTCTTGCAGATTTAATTATAATACCCTGCAGTTGAAACTAGCTGGTGAAACAGATAGAGCAAAGCTACTTAACAGAAAGGCTAGGCAATTTCAAGTTACAAATACCTATCAATTGACATCAAGGAAAATGATACCAGTTGGCACTGTCTGTACACGGCTAGACTGGTATACTGGCAGGCACTGTCTGTACACGGCTAGACTAGAATACTGGCCGGCACTATCTGTACACGGCTAGACTGGGATACTGGCTGGCACTGTCTGTACACGGCTAGACTGGGATACTGGCCGGCACTATCTGTCACGGCTAGACTGGGATACTGGCCGACACTATCTGTACATGGCTAGACTGGGATACTGGCCGGCACTGCCTGTACACGGCTAGACTGGGATACTGGCCGGCACTGTCTGTACACGGCTAGACTGGTATACTGGCCGGCACTGTCTGTACACGGCTAGACTGGGATACTGGCCGGCACTATCTGTACACGGCTAGACTGGTATACTGGCCGGCACTGTCTGTACACGGCTAGACTGGGATACTGGCCAGCACTATCTGTACACGGCTAGACTGGTATACTGGCCAGCACTGTCTGTACACGGCTAGACTGGGATACTGGCCGGCACTATCTGTACACGGCTAGACTGGGATACTGGCCGGCACTGTCTGTACACGGCTAGACTGGATATTGGCTGGCACTGACAGATGGAGACAGATGGAACTCTGGTGACTTTTTTGTAATGAGGTGGTGGCCATACTGTAAACTCAAATTATTTAGTCTTTATTTACCTGGGCCTGGAATTTCTACAACACGCTACTGAGGAAATGAAAGTCACGTTGATGGTGGACAAGAACAGATGCAGTCAGGTTGGTTTTATTAAGAGGTTAAAAACCATGTATAATGCGATCCGGTGAGCAGCTGACATTCTCACTTCCGAGTCAGAAGGTTGTGAGTTCAAGTTCCACTCCAGGCCTGAAGTTTAGCGATTCTGTGTCCTGCTCAACTCAGATTTATGGGAGTGCTGCATTGTTTGAGGTGGTGTCTTGCGGATGAGATGTTAAACTGTGATCCTGCTGGTTCATTTATGTGGACAAGATCTGAAGCCATTATTTGAAGAAAAGCAGGAAGATCCTCAGCCAACCAACATTGGGATTTGCCTTATTTGCTATTTGTGGGATCTTACTGTGCACAATTTGGCTGCTGTGTTTGAATTACTTTTGAAGAGTATTCACTTCTTAAGTTGACACTGATATGGCCGTGAGGGTGTGATGAGGTGCCATAAAAATGTGAAATCTTCCTTTATGCTTTCTAGCTAAGCTATACAAACCATAAAAGGCCCATGTTCGATCCCTGAACTGTGTTTGCTGAGCTCAACTGAGGTCACAGTAGGGATTTCCAATTGGCCTTAGCACCTCTGGGCTTGAGTGGAGAGTGTGTGGAAGTCTAAGTTCTCACCCACCCCTGAACAATATCTGATGCAAGTTTGGGTTGCGGGGACCTTCAGTTAGGTGGGCTGGGTTTGAGGTTTCCCCCTCCACACCCAGCTAAACAGTCCCTTGACTCCGCTGCTAAGTTCCACAATGAACAAATTCCCATTTGGGGAGGCACCAGAGAATGCCAAGCACCTTTGGAACTTGACGCCAGGAAGGAATCAAAAGGAGGTGAGAGAATTAGTGAGGAAAGAAAAGAACGAAAGTATTGTTAGTGAAGGAGTATCTGAGCTGCAGCCCGAATCCCTGGGAATCCAGCCCTTGAAGCCAAGGCAATTCAGTGCCATTTGTATTGACATTTCTTATTCTCTGGTTTTTCTCTTGTGGATTCTGTGGGCCTGAAAGAACAAAAAAAAAACTTGCATTTATATAGTACCTTTTGCTACCTCGGGACGTCCCAAAGTGTTTTACAGCCAATAGAGTACTTGTGAAGTGTAGTCACTGCTATTTATGCAATTTAGCAGCCAATTTATGCACAGTAAGGTCCCACAAACAGCAGTGAGATGAATGATCAGATCATCTGTTTTTGTGATGTTGGCTGAGGGATAAATATTGGCCAAATTGGAGAAAATCCCTGCTCTTCTTTAAATAGTTCCATTGAGATTTTTTGGGCTAGAAATTGCGTTTGGGACGATAACTTTTCAGGGAGCGAAAAGAATTTGCAGCTGACGGGAATTTCTGCTTTAGCGCTCTAAGAGGGAAATGGAGCACTAAATCAAGTGTTACCGCTTCCCTTAGAGTGCTAAAGGGAGTGAGAGGGGCAGTATCGGCAGAGTGCTGAGCAATGCTCAGTGCAGCGCTGCCATCTGTACAGGCTCCGTCCCTTCCTTAAAGGGAAGGGCCATTTCTGGTGTGACTGTGTTTTCTTGCTGTCTCTGTTGGGCCACAGCTCCTGCACTATGTGCATAACAGCCCCAAACACTCTAAGAGAGCGCAGGGCTGAGCAATCACGGGGACAAGGCAAAAGAATGGGGAGAAAAATAAATTTTGCCCTACCTAACCACCACTGCCTTTAATTAGTGCTCCCCAAGAGGCCAGCTGAGGTGACAACGCCTCCTACAGCAGCGGTTGTTGACGCCCGGCGGGGGCGGGAGCGAATATTACATCCAGGGCGGTAACGGGGCGCTGCGCACCGGATGACATCACGATCTCCAAGGCGCAAGAGAGTGAGGTAGTAAGTGGTAGTACCAGCGCAAACCCACCAGGGAAGTTTGCGGGTGTCAGTGATTTCACTGTGTCCGGTCGGTAACCCCTTAGTGACCCGTTACCGCCCCCCGCAGGCGCTAAAGGAAGGCATAAACCAGGCCAATTTCTCCCCCTTTAAGTCCACCTGAAAGGGCAGACAAGGCCTCAGTTTAACTTCTCATCGATAAGACAGTACCTCTGATAGTGCAACACTCCATCAATGCAACACTCCATCAGTATTGCACTGAAATTTCAGCTAAGATTATGTGCTCACATGTCTGGAGTGGGGATTAAACCCACAGCTTTGTGACTGAGCACGAAGAATGCTGCCACTGAGTCGAGGCTGACACCTCAAGGTTTGGAAAGGGCGGCTTTCCCCAAATCAAAACACCTGTTATTATCAAAACTGGATTTAAACATTATGGGAGTAAAATTCAACTTGGCTTCAGTGGTATGTAAATTAGGGTGGAATGTACAATGGGGGGCTGATCTGCCACTGCCAGTTCGTGCCCCCGACAAAATTAAATTTAACCCTCTATATGTTGCCTTGAGGGTCCATGCTGCTCACCTACACTGCCCAACACACAAAGCTTGCACATCCCTGCCGCAGTTGTAGGATTGCAAAATTCGTGGGAAACCATCCCGCCCCAGTGTTTGGACTCATTGGAAAGGGAATTTAATTTGGAACTGTCAACCAGAAAGTTTGGGATCCTGAAGTGCACATGGAAGAAACTATGAGTTTTATCGAATTTGGGATTTTTATAAGGCAGATTGGGTCCGTGTGAGAAGGGCTGAAAACTAAAGGATAACTATCCTTTGGGTATTGAAGCTGTCTGGCGTATCAAAGCTAAACAAATTGTCTGGGGAACTGTGTAAACACGCAAACCCTTCTCCCCGGGAGACATTAACATAGCAACAATCAACCCAGAAATAGCCAGCCATCACTCTGAGCAGGAAACCCATCCAGCACATGCATAATGTTAATGGCCCATCCAGCCCGCATGGAAACCCAGGCCTAGGCAGACATTACAAATACCAAAGCTAATTTTTCCCCATCGAGAAACAAATTCAAAAGATCAGCACATCCGAGACAGGTTACCTTTAATGGGCCCACCAAAAATGACAAAGAGATAGCGAGCCTGCCAAAATTAAAACAAAGAATCGGGGCTGATTTGGCAAGTAGATTAGAACGGCTCCAAAAGTATAACTGGGGCCCAGTTTTTTAACGAAAAGAGTGAGCAGGCATTCATCTACCGAAAGAAGGAAGAACATTATCACGGCAGAAAGCAGCTCCCAGTAACTTCAGACATCGCCATCGCGACAACAACTGACCACAGCCAACGTGGTAACATCTAAAGCACCGTGATCGACCAATTCCGAAACCAAAACTCCTCAAGAAGAAACCGAAGATTCGAAAGTTTTCCACTCTACAATTTAGTCCTAGCGAACCACAGGTGAAACATTACCTAAAAAAGACTTTAAAACCTATTTCTGATGGGAGAAAGTGGGTACACACCCCATAAATCCAATACGCGCCCTACCGCATCAGTGGACACCATCCAACTAAAAACTACACAGTCATTCGGGGTACGGCAAGCAGAACCTACAGAGTCCAGCGAGCCCCGAAATCGTGAACCACCGCCAACAGATAATAAAGGATTGATGAGCATAATCGCTGTTTGCCCTGGAGTTTAACCAGTCAGAGTTAGGCATTGGGAGGTGGGAGATGTAGTATTTTCTGTAACCCCTTTTTAATGTGTGGTTAAGTGTTTTTATTCTAGTTATTTCAAGCTTGACATTGTACTTTTCTTATCTATAATAAAATCGAAGTTCTTTGCACCAAAACAGTTGTCTCTTGCACTTTGTCACATCCCCAAAATAAATCCAAAGTCTCGAACCCAGTGAGTCGGAGTGATTCAAACCACTCAGAAGGTCAGAGGTGAACCTGACCCCACACACCACCCCCTACACAGTGACACAGAATTCCAAATCTTCTGCTGAGGGAGAGGAAAGAATTAAACACTACCATTTTCTTATGCTGCTAAGTGCAGTGATAGCAGTGCCAGTCCCGCAATTTTGCTGGTGTAAAACAAAAAGCTCTCGGAGGTAATAATCAGAAAAATTAATATAAAAGCAACTCCCATCATTAATCTGGACAACGACTCCAAATAAGTGCAGACAATGTCTGTCAACTCATCACCATTCAGCTGATTACATGGACTAGCATCGACTTGAAATAAAATAATGCTCACCATCAGAAATATTCTCCCAGTATGGAGCGAGGTATTCATATTCTCCAAGTTGGATGATTTCAAATAACTCCTCTTGGTCTCGCTCCAGACTGCGAAATGGAGGAAAGCCACACAGCAGGATATACAGGATCACTCCGGTGGCCCACATATCCACCTCTAACCCATAGCCTATCAAAAGAATAAGACCCAGCGTTAAAGTCAGTGTGGACTGGCGTTGCTCATTCTACAACAGCTACACAGATACTAACTGTAGTTAAGGGCTATAGCAATAATCTATTGACCTAAGCATCACAAACGGGGGTGGGGGGAGGTAGAGGGGAAGAGCTCTCCTATTTGCTATTTGTAATGTAATAATAGATGTATGTAATCAGAACACATGCTACAAACGTGAGGAAGGCAAGTTTAACTTACTGCTACAAAATTATATCAGTATCTTAAAATTATAGCCTTGAGTAAAGTTATGGAGGGAAAATTGCGGTCAGAAGCTTCCTTCGTACGAGCGCCTCCGACCCGAAAAAAATCTACGAAAGTACCTGGTGGTCCTGGAGGAACGTTGGATCCCGGTCGGAGGCCTAGATTCGCTGCGCAATGCACAGGGAGATGTCTTTCAGGTACGTACGTACATACAAGCTGGAGTCACATGGGCCTGGACCACCAATCATTATACAGTATTCTCATTGATAAAAATGGGAGCTCTGTTTGTATGGATCCCATTACTATCAATGAGAAAACCTCCTAAAACACCGAAAGACAGCATAATAAATAAATAAAACACCTCACATATTTAAAATTAATTGAAATTAAATGTTTTAGAAAAAAAAAATTTGGGGGGAATTTTTCAAATATGTTTTAATAGTTGTTAAAAATAAACTTACCTTAATGGACAGGGTTTTTAATATAAAAATGAGTGTTTAAATTAAATTTTTAGATGTTTTAAATCTCTTAAACTGGTAAAAGTAAGCTATGCGCCTGCTTTTATCAGGCGTAAAAGTTTGAAGGACATTTGCTGGTCATGAGTTGGGCAAATAACCCAATCTCTCCCACACGGATGTCCTTCTCCTGGGGATGCGGAGGATCTGTCAAGAGAAATCTTGACAGATCGGAAAGGCCAGTTTTCAGCGCATGCACATCGTGCCCCAAGAACCGGCTTTTGCGAGGCCTCGCCAGGTCCATGCACAATCCGTACAGACCCGGCAAAGCCGGAATTTTCGACCCATTATGTTCTACGAAAAAGGTAAATAAATGGTTAACTGCACATACTGGTAAATGGTCAACATTGCATTTGCCTTTTTGTACTGTGCACCAGCTTTTAGTGATCCAGGTGCTCAAATCACTAAACGTTAATGTACAGGTGCAGAAAGTAATTAAAAAGACTAATGCAATGTTGGTCTTTTTCTCCAGGGGGCTGGATTACAAAGGGGAGGACGTGATGTGTCAGTTGTACAGAGACTTGGCCAGACCCTTTCTGGAGCACTGTGTTCAGTTTTGTGCACAGCACCTCAGGAAGGATATGTTGGCCTTGGAGAAGGTGCAGTGCAGATTCACCAGAATGGTACTTATAGGTTTAAATTATGCAGACAGATTGCATAAACTTGGCTTGTATTGCCTTGAGTTTAGTAGGTTGAGGGCTGATCTAATTGAGGTCTTTAAAATGTAAAGGGGTTCAATAGAGTAGATACAGAAAAACTGTTCCTTCTGGTGGAGGAATCCAGAACAAGAGCGCATAATCATAAAACTACAGCTAAGCCATTTAGCAGTGAAATCGGGAAGCACCTTTTCACACAGTAATCTGCCCTCATACGTTAAAACCTAATGAAATTCCTTAAAGGGCAAGGAAAGGGGGAAGAGGAGCTACTACTTTTTATTCAAATGAGTTGATAGAAAATCACATGGGCCACGAATTGGTCAACCTGAGTACCATGCCTGCATTCCCACCCGGGGGGGCTACCTGGTGACATTTACCCCAATGGTTGCTGCAGTGCTGGGGTGGATGAGGTCTGAGCAATGAATAATTAGAGAATTGTCCCCAGAAACTTTAAATAGGTGGAACAGAATCTGTAAACAGCTCCATTACACATGGTGAGTTAAAGGAGTTGGCTTGGTGAGTCAAAAAGCCTGTGCTCATTCCATACTTTATGTTCTTATTGGAAGGTACTGCCCACATGCTCCCATTTAAGTGGCTCACGGTGTTACTCTATTATCCACCACAAGGGATGGAAAGCCCCTGGTGTATACTAGAAACTAGTGGATGATGGAGAGCAATAGACTAGGCACAGGAATGAAGACAAGTACAAGATAGACAACTGAAGAAACATTACCACGGTGGAGTACAAATAACAAAACAAGCTACACAACAAGTACCTTTCTCATGTAAAGCTCTGTCCTGCAAAGCTTCTGGGGATGATCGGGATAATGATTAACAGGAGTGCAGAATATACAAGTCTACAATATTTTCATTCCTGACGTAAGGTTATGTTTTTCTTGTGCTCTTTAATACCTGTCTCAGAGAGGATTTCAGGAGCCACATATGTCGGTGTCCCACATACAGTAAATATGGGCTCGGTCACATTCAGAGCGAGGCCAAAGTCGGCTAGTTTTAATACCGTGCTTCCATCGGCTTTGTGCTGAATCTACAGTTGGAAAACAAATCCAGAAAAACCATTAAAATGATAACGCCCTTGGCCACAGACACTCATCACACTAAATGTTGTGCTGGTCAATGTAAAGGTTGTTGGTGCTGGGGAATAGGGCACTTTCTATTGCAGGCAACATCAAGCACCAACAGGTCAGGGAGTATACATGAATGCAGAGTAAAATTCCCTCCTAATTGTGCTAACATGCCACAGCTCCTACAGTACTAGCATGATTTTTCCTTTTCCGACACCAGCCATCCTGTGGCCTCTCAAGTGGGATTACTGATTTTGTGAGAAAATTAGGAGCACTGTAATGTTGTGGGGCCATTCCCAATAGGAGCTGAGCTGAGGCTACCCAATCTCATTTCATGCAGAGCCTGTAAAGCTACTAGAAAGAGGAGACTTTCATCCTATCAGTCCAAGCTGGATGTGAACCTAGACCCACAAGTGAAAGGCCACTGCACCACTTAGTCTCTCAGCATTTCTTTTTTATAAACTGCTCGTTATTGAAAATGTTTACAACATAACGAGTACAACCTTATGGGTTTACATTTAAAAACTAGCAGAGCTTTGCACAACGGGAGCACAGGCCAGGAACCTAGATGTGCTGACCACTGCCCTCAAACTCAGAATCATAGAATGATACAGCACAGAAGGAGGCCATTCGGGCCATTGTACCTGTGCTGGTTCTTTGGTCGAGCTATTCAATTAATCCCACTCCTGGTATGCAATGCTGCATTGGTAATTGTAAGCCGGGGCAGGGGCAAACCAACTCACAGGGGTTGAACAAGCACCTGCCACCAAATGAAGGAAATTTCCGAACCAAGATCACCAGAAGGCCTCCAGTAGTGAGAGAGAGAGAGAGAGAGAGGAGGGAAACAAAAGAATAAAACAGTAAAGGCCACAAGTATCTGAAGTACGGGCAGAGGATCATGCAGACAGGGCAAGATGCAGAACTCCCAATATCTCCAGCCTCAAGCGATCTTATTATGGAAATCCTTGGGGAGCTAATCAGGATCTCCACAGTAAAGTAGTGTCAAGGTGCATTTATTGCATAACAGTTCAGGGGAAGAAAGCACTCATTCTATTGCCAATGTCATCTTTGTGATTGCTTTATCTCCGTTAGGAAAGAGAGAAAATGGCCAAGCAGCGCTTAATGGCTCAGTCCCAAGGGCGAGAGGGGGGGTGGGGGGGAGGTGAAATTTTCATTGTGTGCGATGGTGTATAATGGGTTACAGCAAGTCAGTAGTTGGTTTTACATACCTCCCGATTTTTAGATCCATTGAGTTCCTCTCCATTTTCATTTCCATTGAAGTCAATTACTTAAATGGAGAGTAAAATTGGGCGGGCTAGATTAAAATTGCCCTCATTAGTCACATGACTATTCATAACATTTCCACTTGTTACTATTAGTATATAAAGTTCAGTGTATGTTGTTTTATTGATGCTGTTTGATCTGATACTGATAATGTTTGGGAAATGGTAATATTTACTGTACAACAGCAAGGAATGTGTCCGCCACCCCCATGTGATTTGACCTTTTGGATAAACAAGGCACCATTCATACACTGGTTGGAGGGAAGGAGTGAAGGTCACTTTCCCAATTCATTAGGGTCACATCTACTAAGACCTTTCTCTTTCTACATGGTTTATTTTTCAGCAAATTTCTTTACTCATCAAGGGGAGTGGGAAATGGAACCAGTAGTGTAAAAAACACTCCTGAATCCAATATATCACAGTCAGATGCAAAGTGCAACTCTCTCTCCTCAGTTGGAAAATTTATACTGGTTTTTAACTTCTGCTGGAAGAGGTTTATTTTGCACACATATGTGTGCATCTATGTGGACTTGGAGCAAATGCATACAACTCTTCTCCCTTAAGACGCTGCTTAAAACCTTTATCTTTCACTTGTCCTATTGTCTCCTTCTTTGTGTCAATTTTTGTCTGATTGCACTCCTGTGAATCACCTTGGGACATTTTGCTACGTTAAAGGCGCTATATAATTGCAAGATTTGTTGCTGTCTTTGAAGAAGTGAGTGGGGGGAGACAAATGTGTAGATTCTGTCTGAAGCATGTGTGCCAGCTACAAAGATAGTCTATATTAATTAGATGAAGGAAGACAGGGCAAAATTGTTTTGATTAATTCTTCAGATAATATGAGCTACTGCATGGAATAAGCAAAGACATTATCTGAAATGGCTGTCTTCATCATTGGAATCCTGCTAGGCAAAGCGTTTTCTGGCTAGCACCTGATAAATAACCATGAAAGCAGCCTATTTGTTGTAAAAACCCAACTGGCTCACTACTGTCCTTCAGGGAACCTGCCACCCTAACCTGGTCTGGCTGACATCTAACTCTAATTCCACATATGTGGCTGACTCTTAATATATTCAGTATAATCCAATAGTAAAAGTAAAAGGTTAGAGGTTACTCCCTAAGGTCATGCTACATCTCTTTTACCATACACATACTGTTATGTTTCGGTTCAAAAGAGGCAATAAAGAAAGAACTTGCCTTTATACAGCGCCTTTCACAACCTCAGGATGTCCTAAAGACTTTATAGCCAATGAAGTATATTTGAGTGTAATCACTGTTGTAATGTAGGGAAGAAAACAACTAATTTGCGAACAGCAAGGCCCCACAAACAGCAATGAGATAATAGCCAGATAAATCTGTTTTAGTGATGTTAATTGAGCAATAAATATTGACCAGGACACCGGGGAAAACTTCCCTGCTGTTCTTCAAAATAGTGCCATGGGATCTCTTATGTCCACACGAGAGGTCTGATGGGGCGACCAAAAGATGGCAACTCCCTCAGTACTGTACTGAAGTGACACCTGAACACACAACCTTCCAACTCCAAGGCAAGAGTGCTACTCACTGAGCCATGGCTGACAGGGGCCTGCTTATGGAAGTTGCCTTTGGCTGTGAGCATGGGTAAAGACTGTTGGGAGTGGCCCAACTTGTAACATCTGGTGTGTGTTGAAACCTCTGGGTCTGGGTTTGGGCAGGACTCTCACCCATTATCTCTGATATGGTCGTTAAAGGTGACTGTGTAACACAGACTGCATATATATTATGGCCAATTTTCAACTAACCACAAACTGTAATATCAATGTAAGGACTGATTTTGCAATCAAATGCTGGCAGTAGGTAGCCACGCTCGTAGGTGGTGCCTAAGTGGCGCACCTGCAGCCCTTCATTGCAAACTGCGTGGTTACTTCCCACCATCCATTCCCTGCAAAATAGCTCACTGCCGACAAACTGGGTTTGATCTTGTAGTCAACTTCATTATGAAATGACAGGAAACTGGCTAAACTCAGTACCCCTACATGTGAGACAGGCCTCATCAAAGAGCTTAATTTCACCAAAGAGCAGACATGAATACTTGATCAGGCATGGAGTAACCATTTTAAAATCAGCCTTGGAGGTTTAATCTTTAAAAAATATCAAACACAATTGGGACATTAACAAATATATATGGCAAGAGATGTTGTTGGCCAGCATATATGTGCCCAATTCTGGTCACTATGTTGTTACTCTAATGGTTTCCATCTTAATTTGGAAACTTTTGCATGGTGACAGGTGGTGGACTTCATATGGAAATGACCTGCAGGAAATGTGACTAAGAGCATAGAACTGAAGATGAGGTGGGTTCAATAGATGATAGCCACTGAACAAACAGGTTAACCTTCCATCTCTCTCTCGTATTAGATGGATATTCCCACAAAGCCTTACGTAAGTATTTTTGTGACATAACTCTAAGCAGTTATGTTGTGATCCAAACAATTGCTGTGATCCTGAAGAATCTAAACCTGAAATGGCAAGTATAATGCTGCTCCATTATCTCGCTGACCCAAGCATCTTCATCGTGTCACATGATGTTGACTGCATCACTCCTCTCCCTGGCCTTCTACAGCATTTGAATTTCCGCCTGCTCCTCCGGAACCTCCCCAATCCTGATAAAAGGTTAATCATGATTGGATGGGTATCTTTTGATTTCTTATAGACCTACAAATTAAATCCAAGATGACCACTGTGGTCTTTGAGGTTTTCCTCATATGAACAGGTCTTTAGCAGGTACATGGATAACTAGACAGATTATGAGTGCCCAAATGGATATGGTGGCAGGCTAGTTTCATCTGCAGAGCTCCCTATGTAAAGATGAGTATAATGTCTCCACTCTAGACTAGAATTGAATTTTGTACTCAGAGGTGCTTATCAGTCATAGGTTGTCCTTGGTCAAGTGTAAGCCACAATCCTGTTCTAGTGGTCCACAAAGAAGCTCTCTGTACAAATTGTGCTAAAGTACGAGGGCCTCCTTTGAGTTGAAGGTAATGAATGTTCCAGCTCAAGTGCCCAAAATGAATTTGGGTATCAAAGGAAGGCCCTCTTTCTGCTTCATCATTGGATTGGAAAAACCAGACTCCATCATCCCCTGGAGGAAGAGTAGGGTTCGTTGGGGGTCATTTTAACTTTTGACAATGGTGTTATTGGGGCATATTGGATTGGTCGCTCAATGTACACCCCACCCGATTTTCCTGTCTATTGAAGATTTACATCATTGTCAAAAGTTAATATTACTCTCCCCTTCGCTCTTATGTCAGTGACACGGCAAGAAATCAATGGACAACAATGGTTGAAAGTCAATGGCCGCACTCGAATAGTGTCATGGGCCAACGCTGCAGGAAAAATCATCAAATTCAATCCAGTTTCTGGAGCAGAAAGAAGTAATGCATGAATGAAAAAGGTACACTACCCGGGGCATTGAATATATTTAAGATGGAGATAGACAGATTTTTGAACGATAAGGGAGTTAAGGGTTATGGGGAGCAGGCAGGGAAATGGAGTTGAGGCCAAGATCAGATCTGCCATGATCTTATTGAATGGCGGAGCAGGCTTGAGGGGCCAAATGGCCTACTCCTACTCCTATTTCTTATGTTCTTATGTTCCACCATGAACTGTGAGCCCAAAGAATAGGTGAACTAGGGAGGGAACTAAAGACCCTTATACTTGTGATAGTCTCCATTAAAATAAGATTTAAAACATTAATAAGAGCTTAAAATGTATTCAACAAAATTGTTCACTCATCCACTGATTAACATTGTACATCCTTGAACTACAGATTCACTCAAGCTATGAGGACAACTTTTAGAATTCAGTGTTCACAGGTTTTCAATGGTTTTCTCACTTCTGAAATAAAATGCAAACTCCACTCACTGGCCTCAATCCAAATTGTCCTCATCAAGTGTTGATGAATATATCCTATTATTCATGATTAATTTGAATAGATGGAAATCCATTTAGAGGGCAATTCGGGTGTGTGCCTTAACTTCCTGGGGCCAAAAGTAAGCCCCGCCCCAAACCTGGTGCACCCACCATTTTTTTAATGTTTTTCGACAGAAATTCAGGTCTTAGAACTTTTTTTTCCAATGGAGCGGTGTTCCGGGCGGGTGCAGGGCGGAAGTGGCCTTCGGCCAGGTCGGCCGCCCCTCCCATGCATCAGAGCCGAACTGATGACGTCAGCACGTCGCTCCCCTTCAGCTAAAGGGAAGGGCTGCTGCGAACTCTGCATGGGGTTTAGTTAGGACCACTGGGCCACCAGGGAGAGTTTCGGCTGGGCCAGCAGCCTGGCACTCAAGAGGGAGTGCTGGGCTGCCTGTTGGCGGCCCGGCCGAACCCACAGGCACCAACGTCGGGCTGACCTGGCAGTCAGCCAACAAATAAAATAAAATGACGTCCGCAGCAGTGCGCCCTCCCCTTTAAGGGCGGACACATCACCCAGGCACACACAGCTTCCCGCCGGGGAAAGCTGTCGGGGACACCAACCGGTGGCCGATCCACTTCCACGGGACAATTTCCCGCGCGGGCCGGAAAGGGGGTCGCAGTCAGTCATGGGCGGTCCGCACGTGCCCGTCGGCGCGGAAGCGAACCCCGCTGCAAAAAAATAGTCCTTATTCCGCACTGACTAAACGGAGAGTCATTGCTGACCCATAGCTGCCTCTTGAGGCAGTCACAGCTATTTAAAAAAGGGGCAATTTCGGCCCCCCAATATATACTCCAAACATAAGAAGCTATAAACCGTAAAATTTACACTAAGACTTCAAAGATGCAGGCTTTGTAATCCATGATCTGAAATTTGCTAATATGTTGTGAAGCCTGATGTCATTTTGCTCCTGGTTTATAACATGGGAATAAAGGGTTATGGGGAGTGGGCAGGGAAGTGGACCTAAGTTCATGATCAGATCAGCCATGATCGTATTAAATGGTAGAGCAGGCTCGAGGGGCCATATAGCCTACTCCTGCTCCTATTTCTTATGTTCTTGTGTTCTTATGATCAGATGGATGCCTTGTAATTCATGTCCAACCATCCACTGTTTTTGATACATCTCCAAGCTATCCAAAGCAAAGAAATAAGCAGAAATGAAAAGGTGGAGCTTGATATGTGAAGGATAAATTACATTTAAAGAGTAAGGGGGATCATACTGAACTTTCTTCCTCTAATTTAACCTTCAAATATAAATGGATGTTATTACAGCAGTGCTCAAAATACAATGTGGACAAAACCATGATGTTCTCTCCACCACAACTTGCATATATATAGCGTCTTTAATGTAGTGAACCATTCCAAGTGTTATCAGGCTAAATTTGACACCGAACCACATAAGAAGATATTACGACCGGTCTTGTCATAGTGATAAGGAGCATCTTAAAGGAGAAAGGTGGAGAGATTTGAATTGCGAATTCCAGAGCTTGTAGCCTAAACAACTTACGGTACGGCTGCCAATGGTGGGCAAAGGAAATTGAGGATTTAACACTGTGTAATTCATTGGACTGTGGAGGTTAAATAAATAAGGAAGAATGCAATATTAAGAATAGGTGTACTCCCCCAATATATACACTTGTTAGTACTTACAAGAAGATTTTCTGGTTTCAAGTCTCTGTGTACAATGTTCTTGCTGTGGATGTATGCTAATGCATCACAAAGGTTGTCCATCATAAGGGCAGCATTGTGTTCTGTAAATTTAACACTGTCTGTAATTGCATCAAATAGGTCTCCTCCATGAATGTACTCCATAATGAGGTATATCTCACCCTCAGACTCGAACTCCTCAATGAACCTCACAATATTAGGATGAGAAAGGCTCCTTACAATTGCAATCTCATTTTCAATCATAATCTCTTTTCCTTTTAACTTAGATTTATCAATGATTTTCACTGCATATTCATATTCTGTATTCTTAAGCCTACATTCTTTTACTAAAGCAAAGTTACCATCTCCGATAGTTCTGCCAATTTCATAAGAACGCTCAATTTCTCTTTGTGGTTTTGGTCGTTGTGGTCTTGACGCAAGTAGCTCTATTTTTCTAGTGTGAATGCTATTGTCTTTTTTGATTATAGGTTGTTCTATTCCAATAGTTTTTACAGGTTGCTTTTGATTTTCTTTGTCTTCTTTATCACCCCATATTTGTTCTTCCTCATTCCTTGACTTTTCATGACAACAGCAGCATTTTCTTGTATCCTCTTGCTTGGTATTTTTACAGACTTCATCTCCTAGATGAGGCAATTTATCTTCTGTATCCCATTGGTGGTCCTCTATTTGTCCTTGTCGACCTTCAGGCTTCACTTTCTCCCATCTGTATATTTCTTCTTCCTCTTTCATTTTCTTCTGTCCCTTCCTTATAGTCTTCACTGGCTGCTCTTCTTCAGTTTCACATTTACTTTCTTTCCATCTATTTCTGTTTCTTGTTTCCTCTCTCCTTTCTATTTCTTTAACCTCATAAGGTATCTTTTGTTCACCGGTGACTTCTTTTCTATCTGCTTCGCATTCAGGTCCTCCAATCTGCAATATCTTTATTTCTTTCATATTTCTACATTCTCTTTCGCATGTTCTTGTTTCATTCTCAGTTTCTCTTTTCTCCTCTTTTTGTTTGTGCTTCTTCTCCTTTTTGTTGATTTGGCACTTCTCCATTTCTTCTTTGTCCCTGTCAAAGCTTCTGTGCTTCTTCTGCTGCCTTGCTTTCTCATCCAGCTCCCTGCGCTCTCTTTCCCACCTTTCCTGTTCCCATTTCCGAGCCTTCTCTCTTTCCTGTTGTCCTACTCTGGCTCTGACTTCTTCCACCTTTTTGACAATTTGTCTTTCAGATGGGACAGCCTCAGTACGCTCAAACGCGGCAGCTGCCTTTAATCCCATCTCACTGTATCTGTGGCGAGGTTTCTCAGACTGACACCAGTGTCGCTGGACCAAGCTTCGGGCATACGGATCATTGGGGTAGAGTTCTCTTAAGACTTTCTGAACATCAGTTATCATTAGTTGCTCTCTCCCAGCAGCAATGAACACATCATCACCTCTGTAGAAGTCAGAAACACTTCTCACTTCTTTCCCTTTCAAAGTGTAAAGTTTCTTCACACATTCATTTTTGCCTTGGAGGTGTCCCAAAGCTTCTGCAATATCACCAACAAGTTGCTCGAATGTCTGTGTGCAGCGTCTATTCAAAAGAATGGTCACCTTCTTGTGCGATTTACCACCTGCTTTTATCACCGTCATTATCCTGGGCTTTGCAGGACTGATCTCTGAATGGGCAGCATGGCAGCAGCTCCTTTTAGGAATAAGTGTATTGCAGCTGCTTGCACCGGACAATGACTGTCCAAAAGTACCTCGTCCGACGGGTGGATATGTGGCCCGCAGGTTATTTTCCTGGGGTTCACTGCTTACGCCATTAAACAAGGCTTGTTTCTCTGGAATGAAAAAAAGATTTAAGCAATTTAGTCTGAAGTATTACACCAGCTGTTTTCAAAAATTAAATCAGAAAAACTCCTACAGATTAACACTTCCTAGCATGACTGCACAATAATAAGTGAACTAAAGGAAACTGAACAGATAATTAAAGTATTCCTTTTTAAGCTATTTAAGGGACTGGGCAGGGAGAGAGATGCTACATGTTAGCTAGTTAGAGTTTTAATACATCTATGTGTCATCAAATAAGATGAATATATGAACGCGTAAAAAGGTTAGGTTCCTCTCAGCATGTCACGCTGCCCATCATTCGTAAAAATTAAAGAACAGTTCTGAATCTTAAACAAAGATTCAGCCCCTAACAGAAGAAATTCTGCAACAATGCAGAAGCATTTAGCTACCGATTTTTGTTTGTAGTGCGGATCGGACAGTGGGCATTGCATCCGCACCGCACGCCCAATATTAGTGGGAGGCCTGATCAATTTTCATAACTGGGCCTCATCTAAATATCAGAGGCAAGTTGCCAGCATTAATCGTGCCTTTTATAGGCAGCTCGCCATGGAGATGGGTGAGAAATCGGGTGGGCCATTCTGCACATTTTAAAAAGAGGGATTTTTCAGTGGCGGTGAGTGGACAGCGTGTCACAGAAGCAACAGGAAGAATGACAACGGCCAGCAGACTCCCATGGAAGTCCTCATGGAGCAAGTGAGGACCAGGAAGGAAGTCCTGTTTTCTTTGGATGAACAATAGATGTCTTGGCTAGTTAGCCAGCATTAGTGGAGAGGGGGGGCTGGACAGGTCAATACCAGCAGGATAGTTCCTAGAACCTGCTGGCAATCCAGGAAGAAATTCAATGACCTTACTAGGTTTGCCGAGGTGAGAGTCCTCTTCACATCTCTATTACTCTCTGGACAACCCTGGAAACAACAGACTTTGGCCCCAGCACCAACAATCCATCCCTCCTTCCCTTCACTAGCCTCCCCTTCAATCACAATGGGACACGTCATTACACCTCCTTCAGCTTCTACTCACAATCTGAATGCCTGCTATGGTCTACACTTGCTGCTTCTTCCTCAGCGTGCACACTACACTAAGTTGCCTCACACATCTTCACAATCCTTCAACACACATCAGGTCACAGTCGCTCTTCTTGCAGGGGAAGCAGGCACACGATCAGAGGGAGAATAGGAAGCAGTCCTTCCGCATTGCAAACTTTGGCTCCAATGGAGTAAGCGGCCATCTACATCTTTGGCAGAGAGGCAAGCTGCACTGTAGATCGTGAGCCTGGAGGCCATCCACAGCAGAGTATTTGGGAAGTATCCCTTCCTTTTCTATTTCCATTTAACTCACTAACTTACATACACACACAGCATGGCAACTTGGACTACACTGCACGGCCACTCATCTGCTGCTGCATACCCTTGCCACAACATGCTAATCCTTGTCCCTCTGCCTTTCTTCTAGGTCCTTCAGATAACTCAGGCTGTGTAGCTGCACAGATGGAGTGGAACAATTGTCCCAAAGATGTAGTATTACTGGCTCATAGCTACCCAAGAACCAGCCCAGAACATCACACTGGGAGTTATAAAAAGTGAGGTAGACTCCACTCGACTGTTTGTAAATGATACAGTGCCGCGTTCACATGAAATGTTTAATGATGTTTATTGCACATATACCAAATATCCATACATTTTATGGAACTATATATAAATATCTATATGCGAGATAGCAGACAGTGTGACAAGTACATATACAAAACTGAAAGTGAATTTCATACGAAATGGGTGTGAAAACATAACTATTTGCTGGTACATAACGCACTCCTGGCTGGCCTCCCACATTCTACCCTACATAAACTAGAGGTGAGCCAAAACTCGGCTGCCTGTGTCCTAACTCACACCAAGTCCCATTCACCCATCACTCCTGTGCTCACTGACCTACATTGGCTCCTGATTAACTAACCCCTGAATTTCAAAATTCTCACCCTTCTTTTCAAATCCCTCCATGCCCGCACCCCTCCCTATCTCTTTAATCTCCTCCAACCCCACAACCCACCCCCCAGGTGCCTGCACTCCTCTAATTCTGCCCTTTTGATCATCCCTGATTATAATCGCTCAACCATTGGTGGCTGTGCCTTCTGTTGCCTGGGCCCTAAGCACTGGAATTCCCTGCCTAAACCTCTCCGCCTCTCTTTCTTCCTTTAAGACGCTCCTTAAAACCTACCTCTTTGACCAAGCTTTTGGTCACCTGCCCTAATTTCCCCTTATGCGGCTCGGTGTCAAACTTTTTGTCTCATCATATTCCTGTGAAGTGCCTTGGGACGTTTTATTACTTTAAAGGCGCTATATAAATGCAAGTTGTCGTATATGAAATAAGTCCAAGTACCAGTTTAATTAGAAGTTTTAAATGTAAGTTCAATGCAAAAGACTGAAAGAAATTTCTGTGGGTGTGGTTTAGTTTTGACAGATTTTGTGGGCGTGTCTTCCCTTACGCATAGGCTGTGCACTGCGCTCCTGAGCTCAGGGATGTACTACGCTGCGCACAACTCTGCAGTGCTGAACAGTAAGTCTACGTATGGGGCCTTGCGTAAGGTAAGTTTGTATTCTTTTCGGAGATTGGCGGCATACTCTGTAGCTACGCCGCCGACTGCAATTTTTGGGCCAGTGTGCAGTCTGTTCCTGTAGAAACTGGTTACCCTGCTATGTCAGGTGACATAAATATCAACGTTGGTCTTCAAGTAAATGCAGTTTATTGGAGGGTGCAAGATCTGCAACAGATGTAGGACATAACTGTTAATGCGAGGGGCAGGGATTATTCAGCTGAAGCTCTCTTTAATAGCTGCTGCCAAAGAAGCTCTAGCTGCAGGCCAGTGTGGGAGCCCTGCCACTTCTTTATCATTCTTACTGTCATCAGGGTCCTCTCAACTTGCTGAAGGTCCTTATCCAATGGTGACTCCATGTGTTGTCCCTGTTGCAGATCAATGTTATGCAGCATACGATAAACCAGTATTATACGGGATACGCTTTCTGGCCTGTATTGGAGGAAGCCACCAGAGGCAAGCAGCAGAATCATTGCTCGAAGAATTCACTGGCCTGCTTCATGAGTATTCTAGTTGACCAGTGGATAGGATTGTAGTGCAGTTCAGTCACCAAGCGTGGGTTTCTGAGAGGTGTCATAAGCTCATTGTGCAGGGGGCTCCAAGCAGCCAACCTCTCACATGTCTTGCAAGTGCAAAGAGTGGGGGGGCGGGGGGATTTATAATATAAAAGCATCATGACAGCCACCTGGATAACAGGCACAGATGTGCATGATTCGCTGATGATGATCACGCACCAGATGTGTTTTACTGATGCAATGGTGAATTCATTTATGCAAGAGGTACTGATGGCCTTAACCTTTCTTTAGGGCCATTAAGCTAACCTCCAGCTTGACATTTGGGCCTTAAAAATAGGAATTTCCACCGCAACTGTGATCCTCCCCTGCCCCAGAAGGAGGTCATTTTGCCCATTGTGACAATGCTGGACCTTTGCTGGAGTAATCTGAAACTAATCCCACAGTCCTGCTCTCCCCTGTATTTCCCTCTGCTAGTATGTTAGTATCTCAGGTCTCTTCTAATAACCATAGTTTCCCATCCCTGGTGTTTGTGGACAGGTATACAAAGCACTTCTGGAGCAAAGGTCCTGGCAGATGTTGATCTAGATGTTGGTGGGATGAGAAAGTGGTGACATTGTTAATGGTTAAGTAGGAGTTAGCTCATGTAGGGGAGTTAAGTCCCACTAGGCTGCATGCTCCTGTGACTACTGTAAGATTATCATGGATCTGTTGTTTTTTTAGAATACTTGTTTTAATATCTTATAATCATTAATATCTTATTATCATCAGTAATGGATTTATAATCATGTGTAAGAATAAAATGTAGAAGTTTGTAATCATCAATGATATGGAATGACTACCTGAATTATATATGACATTTAACCCTTTTGCTTATAATTAAAAGTCAGTGAGTTAGCTGTAACCAGACAGCCTGGGGTGAGAAAAAGAATTGCTATGGTCGAATAGGGAGGCTGTGGGTGAAAGTTGGATTTTGCCCCCAACAGTAATGATGTGATAGAGTGCAGCAAGCCTGGGAAGCAAGGTCAGATGTACCGGCCACTGTTTCGGAACGTTATGATGTCTGCAGTGAATTGAAAACATTGGTGTCAAAATTGCCCCTTTTTGCGACGCCTGTTGGCACCTCCGGGGGGGAGCTAATGGGGCACGAAACACTTTTCACCCGGGGGGAGGGGCACTACCGGCTCCCGTGAAATTGCGCGGGAGTTAGCAGAGGCGCTGCCACGGTAGCCCCCCGGACCGCCGCACAACCAGCAATGACATAATCGCCGTGCGCAACAACCCCTCAGCGCCGCATGCTGACCTATTTCTTCCCCATGGCAGAAATTGCCCTGCGTCTCGCGAGGCTGTCATGAGCGATGTCAGCGCCAGCTTTGCGGGTCGCGAACCGGGCCCACATCCACTTGCAGGGCAGAAGTTAAAGGGGAAATCGGGAGCGCCCCACGCCGCCATCTTACCTTTTTGGTCAACTCACGAGTCAGCCCGATGACTTCCTCTATTGCATTTTGGGTGTCCGGCTACGGCCTCAATACCAAGCCACCCTGGTGGTCCAGTGGAAGCCATCCGAGTCCCAGCAGAGTGCGCAGTGGCCATCAACTTTAAGCGAAGGGGAGGGGCATTGAACCCCGTCAGCGCTATGCGGAGCAGCCGCGTAGCGCTGACCAACTCAACCGAGCATCAACCCGGAACTCGCCCAATCAGGAAGTGGAGCGTGTGAGATTGCACTCCACTTTCGGTGAGGGGCGGTAACCACAATTTCGCGGCCAAGGCGGGGCTTCCGCGCCGGGTGCAGGAAGTCCCGCCCCGAGCTGGTTACCACTCCCAGTCAGGGCGCTGGGGAATTTTTTCCCCATAGGCTTTGCGTCGTGAACAGCAAGGACCCATATCTGGAGACATGTCCTTTGGGTGGTCATAACTATCCCAGATAGGAGTCTTGATGGTCAAAAACAGATGATGTAAGGGTGTCATAAGACTAGAACCTGTGTAAGCCAAGATGCTGCGGACATGGCATCTTTATGATTGGAATTTGGGTGTAAGCAGTGATTGGTTCATAGACTCCATAGGTTTTGAATAAGAGTAAGGGTATATCTGGGGTAGTTATCTTAACAGACACAAAGTATAGAAGATTTCAGAAAGATTCAAGGAGACACCCAGCAGACGAGGAAAGATGAGAGAAAAGAGACACAGGGCAGCTGATTCACGGTTACAGCTTCTACCCAGAGTATAAGGGATAATATGTCTCAATAATACTCTACAATATTCAAACAGCAGTTTATAATGTATTAAATCTTGCCTGTGTTAAATTAAGTTGAATCACTGTCCCCAATATGGGTCAATCTCGAATCATTTGGAACCAGAGTCACACTGGGATCTTATACTACAGCATTAGAGATGCTGGGCACAGATACAGATAACTGGTCTTCTACATTTCAACAGTATGCTACATTCTGGAGGAATGGAGGGTTGTTAATGTTATATCACTATTCAAGAGGAATTCTACTCCAGCCTTGAACAATCCCTGTCCCAAGTTCCAATGAGCGACAAGCTGATTTTCCTTGGCGACTTTAATGCCAGAGTTGGAAAGTACATAGACCTATGGAGAGCTGTGATTGGCAGAGAAGGGGTAGGAAAACCAACTCCAATGGTATCCTCCTTCTGACAAAATGCTCAGAACATGGTCTTGTCATAACCAACAACTTGTTTCTTAAGAAAGACAAGTACAAGGGCCTCCTGGAGCACCCTTGCTCCAGGCACTGGCATCTGATAGGCTAAATCATCATCCGAGCGAGGGACCACAAGCATCACTCACGCCATGACAGGAGCTGATGACTGCTGGACTGAACACCGGCTAATCCCTTCTGTTATCTCCAACAGCATAGCCTCAAAACGATGGGGGCAACAGAAATGCTGTCACAAAAAGATCAAACCTGAAGTACTCAAAGATCCTACTAAGAAAGCCCTACTCAGCCAACGCCTCACAGCCAAACTGACGACCTCCAATGAACCGGAGCTGTAGAGTGTCCATAGTACCTGGTCTGCCCTCAAGCCCACCATAATTAGACTCTTGGTTACTCTACCAGAAAACATCAAGACTGGTCCGATGAGAATGACCAGGAGATCCAGCAGCTAATAAACCGCAAATGCAAGGCAGTTCTGAATTGGAAACAACTCCACAACTCGAGTGAAAGAAAGCAGACCTACAGACAACTGAAGGACGAAGTCCAATGAAAAACTCGTGACCTAAAGAACAAATGGTGGGTTGAAAAAGCGCAGGAGATCCAGCGTCTAGTTGACAATCATGACATGTGTGGATTTTTTAACGCAGTCAAGACCACCTACAGCCCAAGCACTCGAGGTCCGATTCCACTGAGAGCCAAGAACAGAGAGGTGTTCATCAAGGATAGAGAGGCAGTCAGTGCCCGCTGGAAGGAGCACTTCGAGGATCTTCTCAACCAAGACTCTGTCTTTGACATGAGTGCCCTTGACTCCATCCCACATCATGCTACCAGTCACCACATCAGCACAATCCCAGCCCAGCATGAGGTTGAAAAGGCCATCCGACAACTGAAAAACAAGGCCTCAGGTACAGATGGAATTCCCGCCAAAGTACTAAAGCATGGCGAAGAAGTACTATTGGCGTGAATCCATTACCTCATCTCCCTGATCTGGAAGGAGGAGAGCATGCTAGGGGATCTCAGAGATGCTGTAATCATGACCATCTTCAAGAAAGGAGAAATGTCCGACTGCGGCAATTACAGAGGAGTCTTCCTGCTGTCTGCCGCAGGGAAAATCATCGCAAGAATTCTCCTCAATCGTCTCCTCCCAATGGCTGAAGAGCTCCTCCCAGAGTCACAATGCGGATTCCGACCACTAAGTGCCACAACGAACATGATCTTCACCGCTCAGCAAATTCAAGAAAATGTAAGGAGCAGCATCAACCTCTGTACATGGCTTTCTTTGACCTCACAAAGGTCTTCCAATCTGTTAACCGTGAGGGATTATGGAGTGTCCTTCTCAAATTCGGCTGTCCTCAAAAATTTATCACCATCCTCTACCTGCTTCATGATGACATGCAAGCCCTGATTCTTACCAACAGATCCACCACAGACCCAATACAAGTGCAGACCGGGGTCAAACAAGGCTGTGCCATTGCACCAACGCTCTTATCAATCTTCCTCGCTGCAATGCTTCCTCTCACCCTTAAGCCTCCCGCGGCAGTGGAGTTAATCTACAGAACAAGCGGGAAACTGTTCAACCTCCGACGCCTCCAGTCCAGATCCAAGATTGCTCCAACCACTGTCCTTGAATTACAATATGCAGATGATGCTTGAGTTTGTGCACACTCAGAGTCCGAACTCCAAACCATCGTTGACACCTTCACTGAAGCGTCCGAGAGTCTGGGCCTCACATTAAACATTAGTAAGACAAAGGTCTTCTACCAACCTGCCCCCGGTACTGCTTCCCGGTTATCAAGATCCACAATGAGATCTTGGACAATGTGGACCACTTCCATACATTGGGAGCCTACTATCAGCGAGGACAGACATCGATGACGAAGTTCAACACCGCCTTCCGTGTGCCAGTGCAGCCTTCGGCTGCCTGAGGAAAAGAGTGTTCAAAGACCAGGAGCACAAACCCGGTACCAAGCTCATGGTCTACAGAGCAGTAGTGATACCTGCCCTCCTATATGCTTCAGAGACATGGACTATGTACAGTAGGCACCTCACAGCACTGGAGAATTACCACGAATGCTGCCTCCATAAAATCATGAAAATTCTTTGGCAGGATAGGCGCACCAACGTCAGCGTTCTCTCTCAGGCCAACATCCCCAACACTGAGGCATTGACCACGCTCGACCAGCTCTGATGGGTGGGCCACATTGTCCACATTCCCGATGCTAGACTCCTTAAACAAGCACTCTACTCCGATCTACGTCATGGCAGGTGCGTCCCAGGAGGGCAGAGAAAAAGCTTCTAGGACACCTTCAAAGCCTCCTTGAAAAAATGCAACATCCCCATCTACTCTTGGGAATCCCTGGCCCAAGACCGCTCAAAGTGGAGGAGGAGCATCCAAGAAGGCACCAAACACTTTGAGCCTCTTTGCCGGGAGCACGCAGAAGCCAAGCTCAAAAAGCAGAAGGAGCGTAGGACAAATCAAGCACCCCATCCACCCATCCCTCCAACCACCATCTGCCCCACCTGTGACAGAGACTGTAGATCTTGCATTGGTCTCATCAGTCACCTTAGAACTCAGCTTAGTGTGGCAGCAAGTCAGCCTCGACTCAGGGGGACTGCCTAAGAAGAAGAGAGAAGACTATTCAAGAAAGGGGAGCGGGATAAACCAGGAAACTACAGGTCAGTCAGCATAACATCGGTGGTGGGAATCATTATCAAGGACAAGGAGCTAGATTTTCCATGATTTTTGCATAACGCCCACTTAACGTCCATTTTACCGCTGAAATGAGGTATAACGCCCAGATATTACCCATTTAGCCACAAAATGGAAACTGACGCCCATTTTTTGGACATTTATCGCCGAGCATTACTTTCCCCATGTACATAACACCGGCAAAAAATAATTCCGCCCGCCCACTTTTTTGGCATGGAATCATCAGAATGGGCGAAACCAACGCCCATAATATCGCCCAGCGTTACTTTCGGCATGTAATTATCGCCAAGATTCAATAATACCGACCGCCCACTTTATTTTATCGTAAAGATTAAAATTTGCCGAAATTAACGCCCAGGAGATTGCCCAGTGTCACTTTCACCACCTCGCACTCATCTCGCCCACAACATCTCTCAGATAAAGTGGAACAGTTCTGAATGAATCACAGTGGTGTGGGCGCCATTTTTTAAATCGCAGGTCGCTTCATTCAAAAGGCTGCTTCAACTTCGGGGGAGTTTGGATTGACTCTGGAGTTCTTCTCAGGTGAAGTGACCATCTCAACAAACATCTTTTCAGACTCTGGATTATTGGGGGTTTACTGTAGGTGTATTTTAGTGTGGAAATTATTGCTTCTGATCAATCGCTATTATACTTTCATTGCAATGGGGCCAGCCATTTCTCAGTCTGCATCGATTACTACGCAGATGCTGCAGAGTGCAAATGGCACAACGTCTAATGCACATCATTATGTGCTCAATCTAAGATGTGCCAGAATGAGGAGGTCGTCCAGACCATACACACCCCGTACATACAGGGAGAAGAGGTCTTACCTCGATGTGTCCGAGCACACCTGCCTTCGGAGACTGTGCTTCCACAAGGAGGTGATCAATGAAATATGCAAACTCATCAGGCCAGTTATGCAGCCTGCCATCAGGATATCAGTGTCGATCGAGGTCAAGGTCACCACAGCATTGTCTTTCTACGCGACCAGTTCCTTTTGGGTCTCCGCGGTCGACATTTGCCCTCTGTCTCACCATGCCACCTATCGCTGCATTAGACAGGTCACGGAGGCCCTGTACACGCATAGGATGGACTTTATCAGCTTCCCCGTGACCACGGAGGTTCAGACTGACAGGGCTGGAGCATTCTACCGCATTGCTAAAATCTCCAGGGTGCAGGGAGCAATACAGTGCACTCACATCGCCATGTGGGCACCTTCTCAGGACCCAGAGCTTTTTCGTAACAGAAAAGGATTTCACTCCCTGAAGGTCCAACTAGATATTGACCACAAGCAGAGCATAATGGCAGGGAATGCCAACTGTCTGGGCACCTTCGATGAGGCTCACATCCTGCGTGAGAGCGCTGTCTCCGACATCTTTAAGAGTCAGCCACAAGGACAATGCTGGATGCTTGGTGACAACCAATATGGCCTAGCCACCTGGCTGACGACTGCCCTGTGTGACACCCACACCGAGGCCGAGAAGCGATACAACCAGAGCCACAGAGATACACGCAATGTGGTCCAGAAAACAATTACTGTGCTTAAGCAGCGCTTTAGATGCCTGGAGCACTCAGGAGGGGAGCTACAATACAACCTTCTACAAGTAACTAAATTCGTGGTCATGTGCTCCATGCTGCACAACCTGGCTATCAGGAGGGGACAAGAATTGCCAGAAGGGACTGATGGTCCACCTCAGGAGAGAGAGGAACAGGAGGATGAGGGACTGGATGCTGACCTAGGGTCAGACAATCAGGCTGACTATGCAACCATGCCTACAACCCCCTCCATACCGCAGGAAAGGGCCCGTGGTGGCTACATAGCTGCAAGACTCTTACGTCAGGAGCTCATAACTGAACTATTTGCCTGAAAGAACGTTGCTGTGATTTGACAACGCTGACACACTGCTGTGTGTGTGCAGCTCAGACATCAATGGTGGGCATCACCTTGGTGCCAGTTAAAGTTTAAGTTGATTCAAGTTAAGTTTTATTTAACCCTTTCATGTTAAGGAATCACCAGTGAGTAACGGACACACTATCTGAGACAATCTGCAACAAGATTATGTTGAATAAAAAACATTTTATACAACCATTGGTCTGAGATCATAAGTATCACGGACAAAAACACCCCAGCACCACCCCACATTTTCCACCATTGACATCAATCAAATGGTCAACATGTCCAGCAACACAGAATACAAAGGCAAAGCAGGAGGGTGGTCCCCTCCCCCCATACATTACAACAAATAGCATACACCCAGATGGAGATATAACACAGCCCCTGCAGACATGCACCTCACTTTCCTTCCCCCCTCCCCTTCTTCTCCCCACCTCTACCCCTTACCCTCCTCGCTCCATGCTGCCTGGCCGCGGAGCTGCTCAGGCGGTGCCTCATTGCGGGGGGATGAAGGCAGAGGCAGTGTTTGGACGGATACGGGAGTGGGAGTGCCAATGAAGCACTGCCTGAGGAGCTCTTCGGCCAGGCAGCGTGGAGCGAGGAGGGGAAGGGGTAGAGATGGAGAGAAGAAGGGGAGGGGGGAAGGAAAGTGAGGTGTATGTCCGCAGGTGATGGCTGTGTTATATCTCCATCTGGGTGTATGCAATTTGTTGTAGTTTATGGGGAGGGGTGGGGGGGGAGGTTGGGGAGGGGGGGGCACCCTCCTGCTTTGCATTAGTAATCTGTGTTGCTGGACATGTTGACCATTTGATTGATGTCAATGGTCGAAAATGTGGGGTGGTGGTGGGGTGTATTTGCCCGTGATATTAATGATTTCAGACCAATGGTCGTATAAAATGTTTTTTATTCAACATAACCTTGTTGCGCATTGTCTCAGATAGTGTGTCCATTACCCACTGGTGATTCCTTAACATGAGATGGGAACATTCTCAGATCCAGAAGCAGGATCTTGGTCCTGCCTCTCATCTGTCGGTGGCACTGGGGGTGCGAAACATAGGGGTGGAGTGCCGCGCTCCGGGACCACTGGGAGGCCTGTGCCAGCAGTGTTCCTGGCTATCGCCTCCAGGGCCTCCACTATCCACGGAACGTACTCAGTCATGGTGGCCAGCTGTTGGGATATGCTCCCCAATGCATCGAGGATCTGGTCACCAATGTCTACAATCCTCCTGGACAACTGTACCATCTCTCCGCTCTCATGTGGCGCTGGTGGAACAGACCTGCCATGTCCACGGGGTCTGCACCGTCCTGGGGACAAATGGGGTGCCCTGTGGCGAGGTGCTTGGGCCCGGTACCTCCAGAGTGGAGGTGGGAATGGCCGGAGGAGCACTAGATACTCTTGGGGTGGAATGGCTTCTGGAGCGTGGCGATGCAGGTTCCTCGAAGTCCGCGCTCTCATCCGTAGAGAACACACCCAGCGGATTGACGGGTGAGAATCGGAGCTCCTCAGCAGATGTAGGATCGTCCGGAGAGTCGGGCCCCACGCCCCCACCTTCTGGCCTCTGTGGTCTTGCCTGGGGCCGCGCTGCTGGCTGAGCTGCAAAACACAAACGAGGTTATTAGAGGAGAAGGGGATGTTAGGGTCACAAGATGATCCAGCGCTACACACAGCATATGCACGACAAAAGCACCACCGCTATCAAAATCATCACAGACATCACATTTTATGACCATCAACACATTCCGCATTGCAATGTTTTTCTTTCGGCCGGCATTATTTATAGGACAATTTTAGAAATCATCTATCATATATTATTGTTCAGATATGAGTGGGTGTGGCATCTATTGACCTTACATCACGCAATGGTGTAAACTTTACTCACGTTGCATCACTTCAGGTCTGCAGATGCTTCCGCGGCCATCCGGGAGTAGTTCCCCACAAGTGCGAGCACCCACTCCTTCCGCTCAGTGATGTCGCTGGTGACTGGTGGCCCCCCACCCGTTCGCCTCTGCACGGACCTCATCGTTGATAGCTTCTTCTGTAAAAGGTAACAGGACGACATGGCATGAGATCATTGCGTGATATCATTGCTAGGTACTGTCACAGAGTCTGATACAACACATAACCAACAGATGTAATCATGATTATTATGATAATTATCAATCTTTACCTAAAGACGTACACCATGACCGCAGGCTTTGAGTACAACATTCCCGGTAAAAGTGAAAGACCTCACATCTGATGATAGTCACTCATGACTGTTACAAATCAAATTATATAAATACATAAGTACATGTAAATAAATGTAATACTTACTCTTGCGGATCTGACAAGGTCGTTCCATCGTTTGTGGCATTGGTTGCCCTCACGCTCCTCGTTGGTCGCCGACGAGACCACCTGCGCTATCTCGGTCCATATCTTCTGGCAGGCCTTTGGGGTAGGCTTTCCACGCCCTCACTGGGTCAAATCACCCCAGTGTAACTCGACCTCCTGGAGGAGGGAGGTATTTGCCTCATCCGAGAATCTCCTCTCTCTTTTGCGCCCTCCAATCTGCTCCTCTCCCAGCTCACTGATCTCGGTCTCATCAGCATCAGTCTCCACAGCGTGCTGCGCCACCTCCTCCTCTCCCTTCATTATAGGCACCAAATTCGGGCAAATATCTGGCTGATAACAGCTAATTTTTTTTCCCCAATTGGCTTAAAGCTCTAAACTCTCCCTCCTTCCTCCCAAAGCAGCCACATCACACCCACAAACGCCTTCACTCCCTCTCAGCTCCCTCTCTGTCTCCTCTTCTGCACATGTCATGATGACCCTTGACATCCTGAATCGCAGGAATCGAGCGTTGCCATGCCATTGCTAAGGACAGCGACACTTTACGGCAGAATGTCAGAGAGAATTAACACTACCACCTATTTGATATTGCTTGCGATAATGCCCAATTTCAAAAATGGAGACTAGGGGCTTTGAGAATGGGCGACAAGCCGGTGATCTGAAAACCCATTTTTACCGCCCACGTCGGAAATAACGCCCATTTTTGGGCGATCTGCACAAAAGTGTAAAATCTAGCCCAAGGTCATTTGGAAAGGCATGGGTTAATCAAGGAAAGCCAGCATGGATTAATTAAAGGCAAATCATGTCTGACTGACTTGATTGGATTCTTTGATGAGGTAACAGAGAAGATTGATCAAGGTACTGCAGTACCTTCGGAACTTTCGGAAGGCATTTGACAAAGTGCCACACAGGAGGCTTGTTAAGAAGATGGAAGCCCATGAAATTAAGGGGAAAGGAGCAGTATGGATACAGAATTGGCTCAGTGACAAGAAGCAGTGGGTGGTGGTGGATGTATGTTTTTTCAATTTTTATAAACGATCTGCACTCGGGTGTAGGGAGCAGCATTATAAAGTTTGCAGACGATACGAAATTTGGCAACATCGTAGATAGCGATGAGGATAGTTGTAGACTTCAGGATAACATAGACAGGATGGTGAAATGGGCAGAAGCGTGACAGATGGAGTTCAATGCGGAGAAGTGTGAAGTATTGCACTTTGGGAGGGCAAAATGGAAAGACAGTACACTATAAATGGCATGATTTTGAAAAGTGTAGATAAGCAGCGAGACCTTGGTGTTTATATACACAAATCCTTAAAGGTGGCACAGCAAGTTGTTAAGGTGGTTAGAAAAGCATAATGGATACTTGGGTTTATAAATCGAAGCATAGATTATAAAACCAAAGAGATCACGCTAGAACTTTATAAACCACTGGTTAGGTCTCAGCTGGAGTATTGTGGACAATTCTGGGCGCCAAATTTCAGGAAAGATGTAAAGGCTTTAGAAAGGGTACAAAGGAGGCTTACCAGGAGGTTTACCAGGGACTTCAATTAGAAAAGTTAGGACGGTTCTCCTTGAAACAAAAAAAGTGACCTAATAGAGGTTTTCAAGAGTTTGAGAGATTTTGGTAGAGTAGAGAAAAAAACGATTCCCTCTGGTGAGTGAGTCAATAACCAGGGGTCATAGATTTAAAATCATTGGCAAAAGATCGAGAGGGGAGATGAGGAGAATTTTTTTTACTCAACAGGGTTGTGGGGATCTGGAACGCTCTACCTGAGAAGGCAGTGAAAGTTGGTTCCATAAATAATTTTAGAAGGGAGTTGACAGATACTTAAGGATGAGGAACTTACAGCGCTTTGGACAAAAGCGGGGATGTGGGACTAAACACGACTGCTCTTTCAGAGCCAGCACAGGGACGATGGGCTGAATGGCCACCACCTATGCTGCAAGTTTCTATGGGCCCGAATTTGATGAAGGCCTCCGTCCGCCCAAGTGCTGCTCAAAGGACCACCAATGGCCGCCGAGGTATCTGACGGTACTTTGAGCGGGGTTATCATCGAAGAGGTCCCTCGAAGGTCGGCTGGCGGCAAATGAGCAACTTACACTGCCAATCTGGGCGGCAGCCGGCAGGAGCTCTCATTCTCGGCGGCAAAGGTGCTTGCTGCCCAAGGGCCGCCGAGGATGGAATCAGGCCCACAGAGGTTCAAAGAGCTGAAAAGCAAAAGCATAAAAAAAACATCTGAAGACCTTCAGGGGATCGCATCTAGGTAAGTACCTGTAAAGAAAAAAATTACTAAAAGTGTATTAACCTTTTTTTCACCACCTTCTCACCTACTGTTGGGGACAGACTAGCCTCCAGCCAGCAGTCCACCCCCATTCTGCCGCCGACTCCCGCCCACATCAATATCGCAGCTTGGCGGGCGGGAGGTCAGTTGCGCGACTCGGCCATCTGCTGATGTCGGCGGGCGGTTCCCAGCGGTTCTCCCTGTCATGTATCTTACATTATTATATATAACTGTACCCTAACATTCTATACATGACTGTAATAAGATATGACCTGTAACCACCAGCATACCTTACCACCAGAGGTGCACTTGCAAGAGACAGGTGTATAAGGACAGGTCTCAGGCAAGTGCAGCATTCCAGAGCTGTGGAACTAAAGGTGCAGATCCAGAGTGACCTTGACTTCACTACATGCCTCGTGTGGATCTGTACTGAGGGGACAGGACTTTACAGTGGCGACGGGTTACGGGATTACAGAATCCACAGAATGGCGAACAACGGATCAGATGAAAAGTACAATGCGGGAGACAATTGGGAGGACTTTATAGAAAGGCTCCAACAAAGCTTTGTAACCAAAGACTGGTTAGGCGACGATAAGGCAGACAAGAGAAGAGCCCATCTCTTGACCAGCTGTGGCTCGAAAACATACGCTTTAATGAAGGATCTGTTGGCACCCGAAAAACCAGCAAGCAAGTCGTTTGAAGAATTGAGCACACTGGTAAGAGATCACCTGAAGCCAGCGAGCAGCCTACACATGGCCAGACACAGGTTCTACAACTACAGACGCTGTGTGGGCCAGAGCATACTCGACTTCGTGGCTAGTTTATGTGAGTTCTCCGATGAACTGAGGAGAGAAATGCTGAGAGACTTTTTCATTGAAGGAATAGGCCACACAGGCATATTCCGAAAGCTCATAGAGACAAAGAACCTGACATTAGAGGCAGCAGCACTGGTTGCACAGACATTCTTGGTAGGGGAAGAAGAAATGAGGCTGACTTACAATGCAGGTACGACAACTAACGAAATATCGGAAGAAGAAGTTCACAGCACTAAACAAGCTGCTACCCCCACACACAGACAAAACCGGGAGAACAGGCTCTCGACAGCAGGCAGAAGCCATCAAGGGCCACAGGAACGGCCGTTCACACCTCATCAACCCACAATGCGGGCAATCAACTACAAACTGAGAGAAGCTCAAGAGAGATCAGCCAGACGCAGCTCATTCTTTGGGAACTCTTTGAACAATGGAACAGGTCTGTGCTGGAGGTGTGGGGGTGGGCACTCGTCAAGGGGATATCGATTTCAGCAGGCTGTTTGCAGAAATTGTGAAGAAACAGGGTATTTGGCCCGCATGTGCAAAAAAACAGCAGCTCGGCTGGTATACGAATCGGATAGGTCGGAAAGCGGACCAGAAGATGGTGGGGACAGTACCCGGGACACCGGTGTACAGCGGGTCAACACGATCAATGGCCGCTGCTCCTACAACAGGACGCCTCCGATAATGATGAGGGTCCTACTCAACGGGATATCTGTCAACATGAAGCTGGATACAGGAGCGAGTCAATCTCTCATGGGCGCTCAACAATTTGAACAACTGTGGCTGCATAAAAGAGACAGACCAAAACTCACAAGGGTTGACACAACACTAAGGACCTATACCAAAGAATTCGTACCAGTCCTCGGCAGCGCCATGCTCTCTGTCACACATAAAGGGACAGTGAGCCGACTTCCCCTGTGGATTGTCCCTGGAGACCCCCCAGCACTGCTGGGGAGAAGCTGGCTGGCAAAACTAAACTGGAAATGGGATGATGTCCATGCCATGTCATCAGAGGAACGGACCTCCTGCTCAACAGTTATAAAGCGATTTGAACATCTCTTTCAGCCAGGTGTGGGCACTTTCAAAGGGGCCAAAGACAAAATCTACATCACACAGAATGCTAGTCTGGTCCATCACAAGGCCAGAGCTGTATCCTATGTGATGAGGGAAAAGATTGAACACGAACTAGACAGGCTTCTGCGGGAAGGCATTATATCACCCGTGGAATTTAGCGACTGGGCAAGTCCCATCGTCCCAGTCATGAAGCCTGATGGATCCATACGAATCTGTGGGGACTACAAATCTACCATAAACAGAGTCTCCCTACAGGACCAGTACCCGCTGCCCAGAGCGGAGAACTTATTTGCCACATTGGCTGGAGATAAACTTTTCTCAAAAATTAGACCTCACATCTGCGTATATGACGCAAGAATTGACCGAGGAATCCAAGCCACTCACCACCATCAACACTCATAGAGGCCTTTTCATGTACAATCGATGCCCATTTGGCATCAGGTGGGCAGCTGCCATATTCCAGCGCAACATGGAGAGTCTGCTCAAGTCCATCCCGGGGACGGTTGTATTTCAAGATGACATATTTATCACAAGCAGGGACACCGACTCCCATCTCCGTAATTTGGAGGAAGTACTAAAGCGGTTGGATCGGGTAGGCCTACAAGTCAAGAAATCCAAGTGCCTGTTTCTCACACCCGAGGTTGAATTTTTGGGCAAAAGGATTACCGCTGATGGAATCCGCCCAACAGAGTCCAAAACAGAAGCAATTCGCCTGGCACCCAGGCCCCGGAATGTTTCAGAACTGCGCGCCTTTCTCGGGCTACTCAATTACTTTGGGAACTTTATGCAGAACTTAAGCACGCTGTTGGAGCCTCTCCATGTGCTACTCAGGAAGGGGTGCAATTGGTTTTGGGGGGACGCCCAGGAACGCGCCTTCAATAAGGCACGCAACCTTCTGTGTTCCAACAGTGTTTTGAGTTTCTTTGACCCAGGTAAAAAGCTAGTTCTCACATATGATGCGTCAGCGTATGGGGTCGGGTGCGTTTTACAACATGTCAACAGTGCGGGCTAATTACAACCCATAGCTTATGCCTCCAGGTCACTTTCGCGGACGGAGCGCGGGTACGGAATGGTAGAGAAGGAGGCGCTCGCGTGCGTGTACGGTGTCAAAAAGATGCACCAATACCTTTTCGGGGCCAAGTTCGCATTAGAAACTGACCACAAGCCCCTCATGTCCCTCCTATCCGAGAGCAAGGCAATAAACACCAACGCCTCAGCGCGAATTCAACGGTGGGCACTCATGCTGGCGTCCTACGACTACACAATAAGGCACAGACCAGGCACAGACAACTGTGCCGACGCGCTCAGCAGGCTACTCCTGGCGACCACGGAAGAGTCTGACGAACAGGACTGTGAGATAGTCATGGCAATCAATGCCTTTGAGTCCACAGGTTCGCCCATGACGGCTCGCCAAATCAGAGCCTGGACAGCCAGCGACCCCACGTTATCCTTAGTAAAAAGATGTGTCCTAACCGGTGACTGGGCAGAGGCTCGCGATGTCTGCCCCGAGGAATTAATACCCTTTCACAGGCGCATGCATAAGCTATCACGACAAGCAGACTGCTTGATATGGGGCAGCCGAGTAGTCATGCTTCTGCGAGGCAGAGAGGCATTTGTCCGGGAGCTCCATCGCGAGCACCCGGGGATCGTTCTCATGAAGGCCATAGCCAGATCCCACGTCTGGTGGCCTGGTATTGACGCGGACTTGGAGCTCTGCATCCGAAGGTGCATCATTTGTGCCCAACTCAGCAATGCCCACAGGGAGCCTCCACTGAGCCCCTGGCCTACCAAACCGTGGTCGCAGGTGCACGTAGATTATGCGGGCCCATTCATGGGCAAAATGTTCCTCGTAGTTGTAGATGCATTTTCAAAGTGGATAGATTGCACCATTTTAAACTCGAGCACAACCTCCACCACTGTGGAGAGCCTCGCAACCATGTTTGCAACGCACGGAATCCCTGATACATTGGTCAGTGACAATGGTCTGTGCTTCACCAGCACAGAATTCCAAGACTTTATAATTGACCATGGCATAAATCATGTCAAGACGGCACCGTTCAAGCCGGCCTCCAACAGCCAGGCGGAGAGAGCAGTGCAAATCATTAAATAAGGCATGCTTAAAATCCAAGGTCCCACGCTGCAGGGTCGCCTGTCGCGACTGCTGCTGGCATACAGATCTCGTCCGCACTCACTGACTGGGATCCTCCCCGCGCAACTGTTGATGAAAAGGACTTTAAAAACAAGGCTCTCATTAATCCTCCCAGACATGCACGAAATCGTTGAGGCAAAGCGCCGTAAGCTGACTGAGTACCATGACAGAAATTCAAGGGGGAGATGGAATGAATTAGGGGACAAAGTGTTTGTACTAAACTATGGCAGGGGTCCCAAATGGCTTGCAGGGACAGTAACGGGCAAGGAAGGAAACAGGCTACTGGTAGTACAAATGGACAATGGCAAAACCTGCCGGAGGCATGTAGACCAAGTCAAAAGCAGATTTACCAACAACACTGCGGAACCAGAGGCAGACTACAATGTGGAACTCGCACCACACCTGGTGGACAGACAGAGGGAACAACCTGAGGAAAGGGCAATCCCAACAGACAGCCCAGGTGAGTCAACAACAATCACACCAATCGAAACAGACAGCCCAGGCGAGATACCAGCAACCACACCCAAAGAAAAACAGACACCAAGGCAAACAACTGAACCACAACTCAGACGCTCCACACGTGAGCGTAGACCACCTGAGAGACTGAACCTATAAAGACAATAAGACCTTGGGGGATGGTGATATCATGTATCTTACATTATTAAAAATAACTGTATCCTTACATGCTATATATGACTGTAATAAGATATGACCTGTAACCACCAGCATACCTTACCACCAGGGGTGCACTTTCAAGAGACAGGTATATAAGGACAGGTCTCAGGCAAGTGCGGCATTCCAGAGCTGTGAAATAAAGGTACAGGTCCAGAGTGACCTTGACTTCACTACATGCCTCGTGTGAATCTGTACTGAGGGGACAGGACTTTACATTCCCCTCACGCCCACTCCAGGCCACGTCGAAAGTGGCACTGGGCAGATGTTGCAGAAGAATGTCAGCGGCAGTGGGCCCTATGATTTTAACCAGGTGGGGTTTTATGACAATCTGACAATTCATGATCATATTTACTGTTCATTTTACTCTGTTTAGCTCATATCAGAAATAAAATCTGATGGAATAAAAATAACATTTTCTTCACCTTAACTGCACTTTCCCAACAAAGTACGACATGCTAGATATCAGTTTGATCAGTGACATACTGATGTGCAATGGAAATAACAGGGAAGGTTAAATCTTCACATCATCCTGAATAAATCACTATAGTAAATTTGTTTGCAGGTGTATAGCTTTACAGAGCATGTTCCAGAAATTCTAGAACTTAGAAACTTTGCCTGAAAATGATTTTCAAACTGGCTGCCAATTGCCAAATGTATCATTAACACATTGACACATGGCCAGCTCCCGTTATACCACCTGAATGACAACTTCAGGAAAGAATTGTTTCCAAACTCTCTCTTCACCAGAGTCAGTTCACAAGCTTGAAGTATGCAGACCTAGCTCTTTAGTAAATAATGAAATAACCCAAGCTCAGGTGTACTAATTTGCAATGCAGAAAAGTAACATGAGGATGCAGCTGAAGGAGCAGGGGTGGGGGAGGGTGGGGGGACAAATCAGTTCACTTATTCTCCAGTTTCTTTCATTAAATGCTATAAATAAATCAAACATTGCAGCTCAAATCAGGCATCAAGGATCACAGCTCCAGTGGAAAGAAAGAGCAGCTTCATAAAATCCACTATGATTAAGGGCTCGCCATAATTAACATCACAAACATACCAGGAGCAACGTTCCAATCTGGTGCCAGCAGTGAGAAACCCTGACCGGCAATGTCTAATCAGGAAACTACAAGCATGTTCCCTCCGTTTTTCTGCTCATTAGTTAAAGCACAGGAAATAGCAGGCAGGACACCTGCAAATTTAGCGCTGATGGCAGGAGAATTTCTTTAATACTGTGAAAATTCAGGCTACAACAGTTATTTTTACTAACTCTTTTCTGCTAAAATGTGCTCTCAAAACAATCCCTCATGTTTTGTGGTCTCTAATTTCTCTTAAGTGATCAAGATATATATAAGAGAGAGCGAGAGCGAGAGAGAGAGAGAGAGAGAGAGCTACAGAGAGAGAGAGAAAGATATATCTTGATCACAGCTGACACTATATTTAACTATATCTCCAATGTATTTTTCCCCTTGATCTTTCAATTGTCCTCCAGTTCTATTTTATTCCCATGGCTCAGTGGCAGTGTTTTTGCTTCTGATTCAGAAGGTTGTGGGTTCAAGACCCACTTAACACTTGATTATAAAATCTATATTGACCCTTCAGTACAGTACTGAAGGAGTGCTTCATTACTATAATGGCTACACTTCAAAGTACTTAATTGGCTGTGAAGCACTTTGGGACGTCATTAGGTCATGAAAGGCACTATATAAATATAGTTAATACAAATAATTAATTTAATGCCTCGCAATGGATCTTCTGATGCTTTGAAGCTGAGCCCGTCTGTTTTGTCCACTATTAATGTTCTTCCCTACACCCATTCTGTAAGGATGTGAGATGCTTCTAGTTGCTCCTCAGTTTCCTCCATCTCCCACACACACCGACGGTTGCCATGAGCACGAGTGAGCAATCTGCCATTGGAGGCAGCTGCAGGAACCCCAGCTACAGGATATCTTTCCCTGAGGTTCCCTCCCTTTCCCACTGATAGGAGCCACAGAACCCAACTCAGGTTGGGGAGAATCAAACCTGCAACCCACCAATTACAGATGTTTCATGCTGTGGTCCTACACCTGCCAGCAACTGGATTCAAGTCGCCCACACTCCTTTGTATCAGAGTCCTACACCCTGCAGAGAAAGGTTTTTATATTAGTCTGGGCCAGATTTGAACCCAAATTGCAGGAGTAAAAAGCGAAGGTCTAACCCATTACGTGGCCAGTCCTTTCCTGCTATATTTTTTTATTCCTGGAAACATCACATCATTTCCTGGTTACTGCAATTCTATTTTCCTTTTTGACATATTCAAAGCGCGAACTTTCTCAAACCATTTATTAGCATTCACACTAAAAACTATGGTGTATACACTCCAAAAGACACTGCTCAGATAATAAGATAACACACTTTGAGGGAGAACTTAGATAAGACCTGAAATCGGGCGCGATTTAACCCGCATCCATGTGTAGTGTTGTAGGCAGTACGTTAAATTTGTGTTGTCTGCTCTTTTAAATGATTTCTGTGCAGCCAGCACTTCCATCATTGTACGCATCATCCGATGGCCTGATATGGCGAGTTTCTAGTGCTCCTTAAATGCAGCGTGTAGCTCTTAAACGGGAGGTACATTGTGGCTGCAACAAGTGGTGAGAGTTTTTTCAAAACTATATCTGTGCTGTGATACTTTGAGCAATGGCTGAACATGTGAGAGAGCAGCCCAAGATTTCCAGACACTGCACTGGAGGCCTTGATGGAAGAGGTAGAAAGGAGGAGAGGTGTCTTGTATGCACAGGAGGGGCAGGAGGCCCTCTAAACGCATGCTCAGGAGGCAGTCAAAAGAAATAGTGGTGGATGTCAATGCCAGGAATGTTGCTCATTGAACATGGATGCAGTGCAGGAAGAAGTTCAACGATCTCACATAAGTTGTTTAGATGAACGAGTTCATCTTCAAATGACATATCCTGCCTACTGCACCAGTAGCCTCATCCACTGCTCAATTTATTGCAACCCAATCACCTACCAACCAAAAGTCTGTATCAATCAGAATTCAACCCTACCATTCATATGCTTTATCTCACCCTAACACACTTAACACCGTTGCAAGCCTGGCATCCACAACTCCCAGCTTGCATACTGGTAGCTATTCAACTATGACAGCCACATCACCTAAACATATTGCACGACACTCACTGACACATATCCCCCTTTCTTGCAAGGGAAGGTGACGCATAACATAGAAACAGAAACATAGAAAATAGGAGCAGTAGTAGGCCATTCGGCCCTTCGAGCCTGCACCGCCATTCACTATGATCATGGCTGATCCTGTATCTCAACACCATATTCCCGCTTTTTCCCCATACCCCATGATGTCATTGAAAGTTGGTATGCAGGTACAGCAGGCGGTGAAGAAGGAAAATGGTATGCTGGCCTTCATAGCTAGGGGATTTGAGTATAGGAGCAGAGAGGTCTTACTGTAGTTGTACAGGGCCTTGGTGAGGCCTCACCTGGAATATTGAGTTCAGTTTTGGTCTCCTAATCTGAGAAAGGACGTTCTTGCTATTGAGGGAGTGCAGCGAAGGTTCACCAGACTGATTCCCGGGATGGCAGGACTGACATATGAGGAGAGATGGATCGACTGGGCCTGTATTCACTGGAGTTTAGAAGGATGAGAGGGGATCTCATGGAAACATATAAAATTCTGACGTGACTGGACAGGTTAGATGCAGGAAGAATGTTCCCGATGTTGGGGAAGTCCAGAACCAGAGGACACAGTCTAAGGATAAGAGGTAAGCCACTTAGATGAGGAGAAACTTCTTCACTCAAAGAGTTGTTAACCTGTGGAATTCCCTACCGCAGAGTTGTTAATGCCAATTCATTGGATATACTCAAGAGGGAGTTAGATATGGCCCTTACGGCTAAAGGGATCAAGGGGTATGGAGAGAAATCAGGAATGGGGGACTGAGGTGAATGATCAGCCATGATCTTATTGAATGGTGGTGCAGGCTCGAAGGGCCGATGGCCTACTCCTGCACCTATTTTCTATGTTTCTATGGGCCCAAGTTTCCACATGATTCGCGCCTGATTTTTAGGAGCAACTGGTGGAGAACGGACTATTTTAGAAATCGCAATTCTCCACATTTTTTTTTCTGCAGTTCTAGTCAGGTAGAACAGTTCTAGTTTAGAACAGAATTTTTCTTCAAAAGGGGGCGTGTCCGGCCACTGACGCCTGATTTGAAAGTTTCCACAGTGAAAACATACTCCAAACTAAAGTAGAATGGCGCCAGTGAAGATTTTTGTAGAACTGAAAAAACCTGTTCTACACATTAAAAAATCAGGCGCAGGTTACAAATTAGGCGTCCAGAACGAGGTGGAGGGGAAGTGAACTCATTAAATTCGACAATAAATCCTTATTTATACTTCTACAAATATTATACAAATAAATCCAACCTGAATAAACATTTATAAGCCAAGAAAAGATTAAATAAACCATCTTCCTACCTGTGTGAAAGTGTTTCAGAGAATTCTGCAGCTGTTCGTGCCGCTGAGCGAGAGAGGGAGGGAGAGCGAGAGAGGGAGGGAGAGAGAGAGAGGGAGGGAGAGAGAGAAGGGGAGAGGGAGAGAGAGAGAGAGAGAGAGGGAGAGAGAGAGGGAGGAGAGAGGGGAGGGAGAGGGGAGAGGGGAGAGAGGGAGGGAGAGGGGAGAGGGGAGAGAGGAGAGAGGGGAGGGAGAGGGGGGGAGAAGAGAGAGGGGGGGAGAAGAGAGAGGGGGGGAAGAGAGGGGGGGGAAGAGAGGGGGGGAAGAGAGGGGGGGAAGAGAGGGGGGGGAAGAGAGGGGGGAAGAGAGGGGGGGGAAGAGAGGGGGCGAAGAGAGGGGAGGGAAGAGAGGGGGGAGGTCGGGGAACAGGAGCGGGTGTCGGGTCGGGGGGTAGGGGAGCGGGTGTCGGGTCGGGGGGGGGGAGCGGGTGTCGGGTCGGGGGAGGGAGCGGGTGTCGGGTCGGGTCTCGGGTCGGGTCGGGTCGGGGGGGGAGCGGGCCTCGGGTCGGGGGGAGCGGGTGTCGGGTCTCGGTCGGGACGGGGGGAGCGGGTCTCGGGTCGGGGCGGGGGGGGGAGAGCGGGTGTCGGGTCGGGGTGGGGGGGGGAGCGGGTGTCGGGTCGGGTCTGGTCGGCGGGGTGGGGGGGAGCGAGTGTCGGGTCTGGTCGGGGGGGGGGGGAGCAGGAGCTGGCCGTGGGAGGAGCCTCATTCACGCAGCCCCAGTGAGGCCATTCAGCCAGGGCTAGGGGCTGCGTGCTTCGGGCCCCTCCCACACAGTTCAGCGCCTGGAGCTACTGCACATGCGTGCCAACTGTAGTGCGCATGTGCAGAGGTCCCGGCACTGTTTTCAGCGCCGGGACCTGGCTCCGCCCCCCCCCACAGCTCGTGCTGGCTGCGCCGAGGGCCAGAGGACCTGTAAGTCAGTGGAGAATACCAAGGATTTTTTTAGGCGCCGTTTTAGGCGCGAAAAACGGGCGCCCAGCTCGGAGGGGCGCCCGTTTTTTTTCTTGTGGAAACTTGGGCCCTATGTTTCTATGTTTTGTGTCTAGAAATCTATCTATCTCCCTCTTAAATATATTCAGTGACTTGGCCTCCACAGCCTTCTGTGGTAGAGAATTCCATAGGTTCACCACTCTCTGAGTGAAAATATTTCTCCTCATCTCGGTCCTAAATTTCCTACCCGTATCCTGAGACTGTGACCCCTTGTTCTAGACTTCCCAGCCAGGGGAAACATCCTTCCCGCATCCAGTCTGTCCAACCCAGTCAGAATTTTATACGTTTCAATGAGATCCCCTCTCATTCTTCTAAACTCTAGTGAATACAGGCATAGTCGACCCAATCTCTCCTCATACAACAGTCCTGCCATCCCAGGAATCAGTCTGATGAACCTTCACTGCACTCCCTCTATGGCAAGTATATCCTTTCTTAGGTAAGGAGACCAAAACTGCACACAATATCCAGGTGTGGTCTCACCAAGGCCCTGTATAGCTGTAGTAAGACATCCTTGCTCCTGTACTCAAATCTTCTTACAATAATAGGAGGAAGCAGCAAAGAATTGGAGGAGGATAAGCGCACCTGCATTTTTAACACTCATGGAGTAGACAGTGCTGGCCATCATGGGAAGGGCCATTGCTGAGGCCGTGGCCACTGGCAGCGCTAAAGTGATTGATGAGAAGGGTATCTATATACCTAATCCTCCTTCTCTCATCACTTGGTTGATAAAGAAGAAGAAAGCTGCAGACTGCAGGAAGATATCAATCAACTGGTCAGGTGGGCAGAACAGTGGCAAATGGAATTTAATCCAGAGAAGTGTGAGGTAATGCATTTGGGGAGGGCTAACAAGGCAAGGGAATACACATTAAATGGTAGGATACTGAGAAGTGTAGAGGAACAAAGGGACCTTGGAGTGCATGTCCACAGATCCCTGAAAGTAGCAGTAGATAAGGTGGTTAAGAAGGCAAACGGAATGCTTGCCTTTATTAGATGAAGCATAGAATACAAGAGCAGGGGGAGTTATGCTTGAACTCTATAAAACACTGGTTAGGCCACAGCAGGAGTACTGCATGCAGTTCTGATCACCGCATTACAGGAAGGATGTGATTACATTGGAAACGGTAGTGGAGAATCTAAGCTATGAGGACAGATTAGATAGGCTGGATTTGTTTTCATTGGAACAGAAGAGGCTGAGGGTGTATAAAATTATGAGGGGCCTAGATATAGTGGATAGAAAGAGACCAAAGGTTCAACAAAAAACCCGCGATCTAAAGAATAGATGGTGGGTGGAGAAAGCACAGGAGATTCAGCAGCTGGCCGACAGCCATGATGTGCAAGGATTCTTCACCGCAGTCAAGTTCACCTAAGGTCCAAGCACCCAATGCCCCACCCCACTGCTGGCCAAGAACGGGGGCCACTCATCAAGGATACCGAGGCAGTCATGACCCGCTGGAAGGAACACTTCGAAGATCTCCTTAACTGAGACTCTGCCTTTGACTTGAGTGTCCTCGACTCCATCACGCAGCATGCTACCCGCCACCATCTCAGCAAAACCCCAGCCCTGCAGGAGGTAGAAAAGGCCATCCATCAGCTCAAGAACAATAAGGCAACGGAATCCCCGCTGAGGCACTAAAGTATGGCGGAGAGGCACTATTGACACGAATGCATGACCTCATCTCTCTCATCTAGAAGGAGGAGAGCATGCCGGGAGATCTCAGAGATGCAGTGATCGTGACAATCTTTAAAAAAGGGGACAAGTCCAACTGCGGCAACTACAGAGTTATCAGCCACTGGGAAGTTCATTGCTAGAATCCTCCTCAACCATCTTCTCCCAGTGGCTGAGGAGCTCCGGAGTCACAGTGCAGATTCCGTCCACTATGGAGCACAACAGACATAGGGCTAGAACCTTCACTTTTGTGGTTATCTGGGCGATATTTCCGGCGTGGGCGGTAAAAAAAGGTTTTCAGATCGTCAGCTTCTTGCCCATTCTCAAACCACCTAGTCTCCACTTTTGAAAATGGGCGTTACAGCGAGCGATATAAAATGGGTGGTAGCGTTAAATTTTTTTGATCTTCTGCAGTAAAGTGTGGCCGACCTTAGCAATGGCATGGCAACACTCGATTCCTGCAATTCTGGAGGTCAAGGGTCACCATGTCATGTGCATAAGAGGAGACAGAGAGAGAGGGAGCTCAGAGGGACTGAAGGCATGGTTGGGTGTGGTGTGGCTGCTTTGGGAGGAAGGAGGGAGACTTTAGAGCTTCACAGCAAATAAGGAAACAAAAAGTAGCTGTTACCAGCCACATATTTGCCCGAATTTGGCCTATAATGGAGAGAGAGGAGGAGGCATCACAGCACGCTGTGGGGACTGACGCTGGAGAGAGCAGTAAGGTGGGAGAGGAACACATTGGAGGGCGCAAAAAAGCCAGGAGGTTCTCGGACGAGGCGAATGCCTCCCTCCTGTAGGAGGTCGAGTTATGGCTGGGGTGATTTAACACAGGGAGAGTGTGGGAAGCCCACCCCAAAGGCATACCAGAAGATATGGACCGAAATAACAGAGGTGGTCTCGTTGGCGACCAACGAGGTGCGTGAGGGTAACCAATGCCGCAAACGATGGAACAACCTTGTGGGATCCGCAAGAGTAAGTATTTAATTGATTTACATGTGCTTATGTATTTATATAATTTGATTTGTAAGAGTCATGAGTGACTATCAGCAGATGTAAGGTCTTTCACTTTTACGGAGAATGTTTTACTCAAAGCCTGCGGTAACGGTGTATGTCTTTAGATATGGAATGATAATTATCATTATAATTGTAATATATGTATGCCTGGGTTTACTTGCCACCAGGGGGAGCGACCGTCGGAGGTCATTAGGCCACAGACACACACGTGCAGCCCTTGTATATAAAGAAAGCCTCCATGTTTAATCCTCACTTTGAGAGCTAATAAAGTAGAGTCAGGTCACACCTGATTGAGTTCATGGTACATGGTATTGAGTTATTGCATACGCAACATTTGGCGACAAGGCACAATACGAAATTTTGCGCACAAAAAAAATGAGCACCATTGGAATCCTGGAGGGAGAAGACTGGGAAGATTTTACAGATCGCCTCGACCAGTACTTCGTGGCCAACAAGATGGATGAAGATGCTGACGCAGTTAGGCACAGGGCGGTTTTACTCACGGTTTGTGGTCCAAAAATCTATGGCCTCATAAAAGATCTGTTCTCACCTGCACGTCCAATGGAAAAGACCTATGAGGAATTATGTGCTCTGATTCGGGACCATCCCAAACCTAAAAAAGACATCATTATCTCGAGATATCGCTTTTACAAGCATGTTCGTTCTGAGGGCCAGGATGTGGCAGAATTTGTTGCCAACCTGAGACGTCTCGCTGAGCTGTGTAAGTTTGGAACCGCGGTGGAAGACATGCTGCGCGACGTCTTTGTAATAGGCATAAACCACGAGGTCATCCTGCAGAAGCTGCTGGCTGTGGAGATGCTGGATCTGAGCAGGGCCATCACGATCGCCCAGGCTCGCCTAACCACGGTCGATAGTACAAAGCAGATATCCTCGCAGAGTCGGAACTCCACGCCAAGTACTGTGCACCAGATTGTGTCGTCGGTTGGCAGAGCTGCACCTGGCAGGGTCTACCCGACTGTTTGCGAAACCTGTAGCTGCTCGAAGTCCGCCATTGGGCACGAATCCGATTTCACTCTGTTGGCGTTGTGGGAGCAATCATCGGCCTCATCAGTGCCGTTTCAGACAGTATATTTGTAGAGGCTGTGCGAAAATGGGGCACCTTCAGTGGACGTGTCCGCAGCTCAGCAAGTGTGCTGCGACACACCACATGGATGATGATGACCGATCCGGAGCAGATTCGGCAATGCAACCCTAGATACCCGAGGAGGAAGTGTATAGTGTACATTCATTCCTGACAAAGAGCCAACCGATAATGATTGAAGTAAAATTGAAAGATGTGCCGGTATCTATGGAATTAGACACGGGTGCGAGTTAGTCAATTATGAGCCAGAGGACTTTCGAAAAGCTGTGGGACACTAAGGCCATGAAACCCAAGCTGAGTCCAGTAAATGCAAAATTGCGTACCTACACCAAAGAGCTCATACCGGTGATTGGCAGTGCAGCAGTCAGGGTGTCGTACGATGGGGCGGTTCATGATCTATCGCTGTGGATCGTTCCAGGCGATGGTCCAACGCTGTTCAGCAGGAATTGGCTCGAAAAAATAAAGTGGAACTGGAACGATATTAAAGCTTCGTCATCGGTGGATGACGCTTCGTGTGCTCAAGTGGTGAGCAAATTTCCCTCACTGTTTGAACCGGGCATCGGCAACTTCACGGGAGCCAAGGTGCAGATCCACCTGGACCCGGATGCAAGACCCGTCCATCACAAAGCCCGGCGGTCCCGTACATGATGAGGGAGAAGGTTGAAAACGAACTGAACGGACTCCAACGTGAAGGGGTCATTTCACTGGTCGAATTTAATAAATGGGCTAGTCCCATTGTTCCTGTGCTGAAGAGTGATGGCACTGTCGGGATATGTGAAGACTACAAGGTTACGATCAACCGAGTTTCGAAACAGGCTCAGTACCCATTACCAAAGGCTGATGACCTGTTTGCAAAGCTAGCCAGGGTAAAGTCGTTCACCAAATTGGATCTGATGTCAGTCTATATGACACAGGAGCTTGTTGAATCATCGAAGAAACTTACGTGCATCAATACGCATAAAGGGCTGTTGATTTACAAACAGGTGTCCTTTCAAAATTCGCTCGGCTGCAGCCATATTACTGAAGTCCGTTGCTAGAACCATGGTGTTCCAAGACAACATTCTGGTCACAGGTCGTGACACTGCTGAACACCTGCACAATCTGGAAGAGGTTCTACATCGTCTGGACAAAGTGGGGCTCAGGCTGAAACATTCAAAGTGCGTCTTTATGGCACTGGAAGTCGAATTTCTGGGAAGGAAGATTGCTGCAGACAGCATCTGGCCTACAGACTCGAAAACAGAGGCCATCAAAAATGCACCCAGACCACGGAATGTGACGGAGCTGCGTTCGTTCCTTGGTCTTCTCAACTACTTCGGTAATTTCTTACCTAAATTGAGTACATTATTGGAGCCACTGCACATGCTGCTCAGAAAAAGCTACAACTGGGTTTGAGGTGTATCTCAAAACAGGGCCTTCGAGAAGCCGAGAAATCTGCTTTGTTCCAACAAATTGCTGGTACATTATGACTCGTGCAAGCATTTAGTATTGGCCTGTGACGCTTCATCACATGGGGCTGGTTGCGTTCTCCAACAATCCAATGAGTCGGGCAAACTACAAACTGTTGCGTACGCATTGAGAAGCATGTCTAAAGCGGAAAGAGCCTACGGCATGGTAGAGAAAGAAGCTTTAGCCTGCGTATATGGGGTTAAAATGATTCACCTGTACCTGTTTGGGCTTCGTCTCGAGCTTGAAGCCGATACAAGCCGCTCATATCTTTGTTTAAATGGCACCGAGGTATCGATACCAACGCATCGTCCCGCATCCAGAGGTGGGCGCTAAAATTATCTGCCTATCATTATGTAATTCGCCATAGACGTGGCACCAAGAATTGTGCCGATGCATTGAGCCGTTTACCGTTGCCCACGCCGGAGGTGGAAACGCCACAGCCCACAGATCTACTGTTGGTCATGGATGCCTTTGAGGGTGAAGGGTCGCCTATCACTGCTCAACAAGTTAGGACCTGGACCAGCCAGGATACAATCTTATCGGTTGTAAAACGTTGTGTCCTTAGTGGTAATTGGTCGGCCATTCCCAGGGAAATGCGTGATGAGACCAAACCTTACAACCGTCGCAAAGCTGAACTATCCATTCAATCTGATTGTTTGCTATGGGGTAATCGTGTTGTTATGCCCAAGAAAGGCAGGGAGAGATTTTGACGGGATTTACACAGTATCCATCCCGGTATTGTGATGGTGAAGGCCATTGCCAGGTCTCATGTTTGGTGGCCTGGCATTGACTCTGATTTGGAGTCATGTGTGCAAATCAGAGTCAATGCCAGGCCACCAAACATGAGACCTGGCAATGGCCTTCACCATCACAATACCGGGATGGATACTGTGTAAATCCCGTCAAAATCTCTCCCTGCCTTTCTTGGGCATAACAACACGATTACCCCATAGCAAACAATCAAATTGAATGGATAGTTAATGCACCAGTGGAATCTCTGCTAAGTCTGTGGTCGTGGCCATCCAAACCATGATCGAGGATCCACATCAACTATGCGGGTCCTTTCCTGGCAAAATGTTTTTGGTGGTGGTGGATGCGTATTCCAAATGGATATAATGTGTAATCATGTCATCCAACACATCCACAGCCACTATTGAGAGCCGTCGTGCCATGTTCGCCACTCAAGGTCTGCCCGACATCGTTGTGAGGGACAACGGATCGTGCTTCACGAGTTTGGAGTTTCAAGAGTTTATGAGACTCAATGGTATCAAGCACGTAAGATCAGCACCATTCAAACCCACGTCCATAGAAACATAGAAACACAGAAAAATAGGTGCAGGAGTAGGCCATTCGGCACTTTGAGCCTGCACCACCATTCAATAAGATTATAGCTGATCATTCACCTCAGTACCCCTTTCCTGTTTTCTCTCCATACACCTGGATCTCTTTAGCCATAAGGGCCATATCTAACTCCCTCTTGAATATATCCAACGAACTGGCATCAACAACGCTCTGCGGTAGAGAATTCCACAGGTTAACAATTCTCTGAGTGAAGAAGCTTCTCCTCATCTCAGTCCTAAATGGCTTACCCCTTATCCTTAGATTGTGTCCCCTGGTTCTGGACTTCCCCAACATCAGGAACATTCCTCCAGCATCTAACCTGTCCAGTCTCGTCAGAATTTTATATGTTTCTATGAGATCCCTTCTCATTCTTCTAAACTCCAGTGAATACAAGCCCAGTCGATCCAGTCTCTCCTCATATGTCAGTCCTGCCATCCCGGGAATCAGTCTGGTGAAGCTTCGCTGCACTCCCTCAATAGCAAGAACGTCCTTCCTCAGGTTAGGAGAACAAAACTGAACACAATATTCTAGGTGAGGCCTCACCAAGGCCCTATACAATCACACTAAGCCCTCCCTGCTCCTATACTCAAATCCCCTAGCTATGAAGGCCAACGTACCATTTGCCTTCTTCACCACCTGCTGTACCTGCATGCCAACTTTCAATGACTTATGTACCATGACACCCAGGTCTCGTTGCACCTCCCCTTTTCCTAATCTGCCACCATTCAGATAATACTCTGCCTTCGTGTTTTTGCCACCAAACTGGATAACCTCACATTTATCCACATTATACTGCATCTGACATGCATTTGCCCACTCACCTAACCTGTCCAAGTCACCCTGCAGCCTCTTAGCATCCTTCTCACAGCTCACACTGCCACCGTAGTGTCATCTGCAAACTTCATCTAAATCATTGATGTATATTGTAAATAGCTGGGGTCCCAGCACTGAGCCCTGCGGCACTCCACTAGTCACTGCCTGCCATTCTGAAAAGGACCCGTTTATCCCGACTCTCTGCTTCCTGTCTGCCAACCAGTTCTCGATCCATGTCAGTACATTATCCCCAATACCATGTGCTTTAATTTTGCACAACAATCTCTTGTGTAGGACCTTGTCAAAAGCCTTTTGAATGCCCAAATAGACCACATCAACTGGTTCTCCCTTGTCCACTCTGCTAGTTACATCCTCAAAAAATTCTAGAAGATTTGTCAAACATGATTTCCCTTTCATAAATCCATGCTGACTTGGACCGATCCTGTCACTGCTTTCCAAATGCGCTGCTATTTAATCTTTAATAATTGATTCCAACATTTTCCCCACTACTGATTTCAGGCAAACTGGTCTATAATTATCCGTTTTCTCTCTCCCTCCTTTTTTAAAAAGTGGTGTTACATTATCTATCCTCCAGTCCATAGGAACTGGTCCAGAGTCGATAGACTGTTGGAAAATGATCACCAATGCATTCACTATTTCTCGGGCCACTTCCTTAAGTACTCTGGGATGCAGACTATCAGGCCCTGGGGATTTATCGGCCTTCAATCCCATCAATTTCCCTAACACAATTTCCCGACTAATAAGGATTTCCCTTCAGTTTCTCCTTCTCACTAGACCCTCGGTCCCCTACTATTTCTGCAAGGTTATTTGTGTCTTCCTTCCTGAAGACAGAACCAAAGTATTTGTTCAACTGGTCTGCCATTTCTTTGTTCCCCATTATAAATTCACCTGATTCTGACTGCAATGGACCTACGTTTGTATTCACTAATCTTTTTCTCTTCACATATCTATAGAAGCTTTTGCAGTCAGTTCTTATGTTCCCATCAAGCTTCCTCTCATACTCTATTTTCCCCCTCCTAATTAAACCCTTTGTTCTCCTCTGCTGAATTCTAAATTTCTCCCAGTCCTCAGGTTTGCTGTTTTTTCTGGCCAATTTATATGTCTCTTCCTTGGATTTAACACTATCCTTAATTTCCCTTGTTAGCCACGGTTGAGCCACCTTCCCCGTTTTATTTTTACTCCAAACAGGGATGTACAATTGTTGAAGTTCATCCATGTGATCTTTAAATGTTTTCCATTGCCTATCCACCATCAATGCAGATGACATTAAGTTGGATGGCAGTGTGAGCTGCGAGGAGGATGTTATGAGGCTGCAGAGTGACTTGGATAGGTTAGGTGAGTGGGCAAATGCATGGCAGATGAAGTATAATGTGGTTAAATGTGAAGTTATCCACTTTGGTGGTAAACACAGAGAGACAGACTATTATCTGAATGGTGACAGATTAGGAAAAGGGGAGGTGCAACGAGACCTGGGTGTCATGGTACATCAGTCATTGTAGGTTGGCATGCAGGTACAGCAGGCGGTTAAGAAAGCAAATGGCATGTTGGCCTTCATAGCGAGGGGAATTGAGTACAGGGGCAGGGAGGTGTTACTACAGTTGTACAGGGCCTTGGTGAGGCCACACCTGGAGTATTGTGTACAGTTTTGGTCTCCTAACTTGAGAAAGGACATTCTTGCTATTGAGGGAGTGCAGCGAAGGTTCACCAGACTGATTCCCGGGATGGTGGGACTGACATATCAAGAAAGACTGGATCAACTGGGCTTGTATTCACTGGAGTTCAGAAGAATGAGAGGGGATCTCATAGAAACGTTTAAAATTCTGACGGGTTTAGACAAGTTAGATGCAGGAAGAATGTTCCCAATGTTGGGGAAGTCCAGAACCAGGGGTCACAGTCAAAAGATAAGGGGTAAGCCATTTAGGACTGAGATGAGGAGAAACTTCTTCACCCAGAGAGTGGTGAACCTGTGGAATTCTGTACCACAGAAAGTTGTTGAGGCCAATTCACTAAATATATTCAAAAAGGAGTTAGATGTAGTCCTTACTACTAGGGGGGTCAAGGGGTATGGCGAGAAAGCAGGAATGGGGTACTGAAGTTGCATGTTCAGCCATGAACTCATTGAATGGTGGTGCAGACTCGAAGGGCCAAATGGCCTACTCCT